>NC_083361.1:76313179-76616210 GCF_030254825.1 Meriones unguiculatus | reverse complement strand
AGAGCAATCAAAACAGAGAAAATGATAAGAATTAACTGAATAAACAGAAACAAATTTATCTTTATCCTTATACTGCCCTATTATCTTATTCTCGTATTCAAGAGGAATCTAGTAAGAGATTTCTCCTGCCCCTTCCCTGGGATCAGGTAAGCACAGAGTAGAGATTTTAAACCAAGACTGCCCCTTATTGAGATCGATACGCACCAGTCTTCTTGACAATCAGCATGTTAATAAGGGAAACACTATGATAGTTTTTATTGGAGTCATGCTTGGAGATGCATCTACAGTGCACACCGTCTATTTCCCTTATTTGGTGCAGTGAAGGTTGGCTCCTTTACTGAATGAAATTAGATCATCACGAGGCCTCTTAGGTGTCACACAGACATTACATTATTCAGGCATAAGTCAATGCATATAATTAAAACTTTAATATAAATCTAATTTAGGCCACTATTTCCTTTATTGCACTTTTGTAACATAAGCTTCTTTGAAGAAAAATAAAAGCAAGTAACTAATTTCCAGTAGAGCAAAATTTAACAACTATACTGGGTTATCGTAGCAACCAAAGTTGTTTTTTTTTTTTTTAAGAAATGATGTGATAAAAAAAATGACACAAGAGAACAAATGCATCAAGTTGTTATGGCAACTGGGAAACGTGGGTTGAAATTTATGTATCTAGAATCCAAGAGAATATTCTAAGGAGCTAAAATAAACATTTGCTTATTAAAACTGTCCCCAAATAGTACTTATCTATAAGCATTAAAGCATTTTCATTATTTTGTCTGCATTTTCTTTTCTTTCCAATGGGTGGTTTTAAATTGAGAGCATTTGTATTTTCAGTCCAGCTCACTATTTGGCAACGTATACTCCATGATGCAATTTGATTTGCAGAAAACGTTGCAAAATCCAATTTCAAAATAGCATCTTCAATCATGTTTCAGTTTCTTTTACTCCTTTAATTGCCTGTGAACAAAATGCCTGTTTTATCTACTTTTTTCTTCTTTTCTTAGTGAATCGAAATCGAATTAGTGGTCTCTTTGCCTGACATCAAGGTCTTCATCAAAATCAGAGTGTGGGTTGCTGAGTTCTGCCATTAATTTTGATATTTTAGGAAAGTCTATGATACTTTCTTTATAAACACCTTTAGTGGCACAGTTATTCTAGACTGAATTTCTAGTGTCATCTGAAGTTTAGTATACCGAGCTCATGTACAGTTTTGCCCCACGCTTACGTAGTCCTTCTCATGGTGAGAGCAGGAAAGATCAGAATCCTGTAGGATTTTGGTTTGTTTTCTACTCCCACTCACACTGTCCTCCATACTGTTCTATTTTTCTAGCTAGTACGTATTCTTTAAGCTGCATTTTAGATGTCGTTTCTGTAACTTTTCCTATTCAAACTTCCTTCATTTTTGTCTTCATAATACCTTCATGGATTTAGAGATCAGGTCCAGCACTTTTACCAATATCAACATAATTGCCACTACAATAGCAGCTATCAATTATTAAGAATTATGTGTGTATGTATACTTCTGCTAGATACTCTTCAAATATTATTTTATTTCCTCTTCACGAAAATCCCTGTAAGGCAAATATCAGTGCCAACGCTCTCCTATTTAGTAACGTGAAGCTGAGTCCCTGTGTTTCAGCTTCTTGATTTTGAGCACATACAAAACAATTTTCAGAAAAGATACTTGAATCTATGTCAGTGAAAGGTCCATGACCTTTCCTATTTAGTTGATTACTGAAAAATCTTCTTTGTTTTGTTTCCTCACTAGACAGAGATGTGTTTGGGGAATGTCCATATGCCTGCTTTGAAAATTATGGACCACACATTTGATCTCTCTTGTTCTTTGCAATGGCCAATAGAAACGTCGTATGAGCCATGACTCCAATCATACATTAAACTTCAGGTGATTAGTAATCACGCTAAAAGATAAAAATGAACAAGTAAAATTACCTCTGTCATATAGTTTAAAATGTTGCTAAGTAATATATTTACACCTACTTAGGACTGAAGGTATTGAGATGCTTTGTATCTCATATGTGTGTGAGAACTGAGGTCTGTACCCACTAGCTAACTCAATGAACAGAGCAAGCTTAAGGATGATTAAGTACATACGCAGAGAATGATCAGAAAAACAAGAAACAGGTTGTGAAAAGTGGTTATTTGTGTTCATAAAAAGGGCAATCTTACCACTATAGAATTCCTGAGAGACAGAGGCTTATACAGAGAAGTTCAAAGCATCTGCTTCTACAAAGAGCATTCACAGTAGTGCAGTCCTGACTTGACAGTCCCAGAGAGGCTGTCACTTTCTGACCAATCATGGAGAATTGCCTTCTCAGACAGGGACGTCCATAGCAGAGTTCACAGTACATGAAGCTTTATCACTCAACATTCTTAGGCTTGCATTATAAAATATAATTCATTATATGTTTCACGTTTGCCGGGGTTGTTTACAGGTATAAGTATAAGGCACCTGCGATATGTTTGCTCAGAGGCAAGCAGATCCCCTGGAGTCTGAGTGACTAGTGGGTGCCAGGAACCAAACTGCCATCTTCTAGAAGAGCAACAAACATCTAAGCCATCTCTCCAACCCTTTTATTTAACTTTGAAAGTTCTCTGAGGTTACTTTAGTCAATAACTATTGACATTAGATCAAATATGTGCATTTTTTATATTAGAAGTGCTGAGGAAGAAACCCAGTGCCTTAAACGCATGTTAGACATAAGCACTCCATGACTGAGCTACAATCCGACCCCAGAATATACATTTTTAAATTATATAATGTTACATCAGGACACATTTACAATCATAAACTATATCTCAAAGAAGCCCTCCTTTACAATATCTGCATATTAAAGTAGAATATCTTAAACTCTTTAAAATACATAATATATTATCAGTAGAAGTAATACTTTTCTAAAAATCATTTACATGATAACAGATAAACTAAACATTATAGTGTCTGTTGCAGTACAAAAAAATCAGACTTGGAAAAAATGATGGTAGGACATATATTTATATCTATAAATATATGTCTACATATGTGTGTGTATATATATATATATATTACAAGCAAAGATTCCCACTTAACTCTATTGCTCAGTATAAATCTGAAACATCTAGCCCCCCCTAAAAAACCGTTATGATTTGATATACAGGAACTAAAAGGTCCATCCACCAAAAATAAAAACTGATAGACTATGGAATACGATTAGTAAAAACACTATGCTGATGGACATCAGAGGAAGAAGAAAATAGGAAACAACCTAGAAACCTGCTACAGAGGGCCTCTGAAAGCCAGAAGAAGAAATCAGGAAACAAACTAGGAACATTCAGAGGGCCTCTGAAAGCCTCTGCCCTGCAGACTATCAAAGCAGATGCTGAGCCTGATGGCCAACTCTCGGGCAGAGTGAATGGAATTTTGTATAGGAAGTGGGAAATAGTGGGAGCTAGAGAGGACGGGGTCTCCACAAGGAGAGCAACAGAACAAGAAAATTTGAACACAGGGAACTTCCCAGAGACTCATACTCGAACCAAGGACTATTCATGGAGATGACCTGGAACCCCTGCGCAGATGTAGCCCATGGCAGGCCGGTGTCCAGGTGGGTTACCTAGTAATGGGAAGAGGGACTGCCTCTGACATAATCTGATTGGCCTGCTCTTTGATCACCTCCCCCTGAGGGGGAAGCAGCCCTACCAGGCCACAGAAGAGGATGCAGCCACTTTTGATGAGAACTGATAGACTAAGATCAGAAAGGAGAGGAGAACCTCCCCTATCAGTGGACTTGGGGAGGGGCATGCATGCAGAAATGGGAGGGAGGGTGGGATCGGGAGGGGAGGAGGGAGGGGCTTATGGGGGGATACAAAATTAATACAAAATTAATAAAGTGTAATTAATAAAAAAATTTAAAAAAAGAATTATTACACCTTCACTTAAAAAAAAAACCCACTATGCTATAAAGTCAATATAGACCAGCCCATAACGAAATACCTAGGGACTCAAAAAAGCAATATAACTTATCATAATGGTAAAAATAATTTAGCAATGAATATTTTTTACAATTAAAGCTATCAAATACTAATGAACAAATGGATAACGTCAATAAAATACAAAGATATATGTTTATGGATTAAAAGAATTAATATTATTAAAATGTATACAGTACTCAAATTCTTTCTTCTTCTCCCTTACTCTCTCTCCCTTTCTCCTCTTTTTTCCTCCTGTCTTTCCCATTTTGTCTTTCTTCTTTTCTTCTGGTCCTCTTCTACTTTCATCTCTTCCTCTCCACTCTGTCCCTTCTTCTCCTCCATTTCCATTTCCTTCTCTATTTTCCTCCCTCCGTTTTTACTCTCTCCTTCTTTTGTGGTGTGGTGCATTGTAGGAAAAAAAAAAAAAACATCCAAAATTTCATATAGAACAACGAAAGTAACCCTGAGCCACGAGAACAAAGCAGAAGGCAGTATGGTTCACAACATTAAAATATGCAAGAAAGATAATGTGGCCATTACAACACGGTACAGACACACAGTAGCATAAAGCAGAAGTGCAGCAAGGAACAAATACACAGATTTGAATACAGTGAACGTCAGTAGGGGCACCCAGAACACATAGTGGGGGCTTTAATAGACAGTAATGAAAACTTGATACCCATATTCAAAAAGCTGAGACTAGATCCCTATGGCTTGCTATTAATAAGATCCCAAAATGTATTTAAAAAGAATCCTTGGAATTTTATGTGTATGCTTTTGAGATAATATTGTTTAGATTACTTGAGTATTTTGTTTTGTTTTGCTATTAAGTTATTTAATTTTTTTATTTTATTTTTTATATTAATTACAGTTTATTCACTTGGTATCCCAGCTGTAGCCCCCTCCCTCATTCCCTCCTAATTCTACCCTCCCTCCAGCATCTCCTCCCATGCCCCTCTCCAAATCTACTGATAAGGAAGGCCCTCCTCCCCTTCCATCTGACCCTAGGCTATCAGTTCTCCTCAGGACTGGCTGTATTATCTTCCTCTATGACCTGATATGGCTGCTCCCCCGTCAAGGGGATGTAATCAAACAGCCAGCCACCGAGTTCATGTCAGAGACAGTCCCTGTTCCACTTACTAGGGACCCACTTGGTCACTTGAGTTGCCATGTGTCACATCTGAGGAGGAGTTTTAGGTTATCTCCATGCATGGTCTGATTGGAGTATCAGGCTCAGAAAAGACCCCTAGGCCCAGAATTTTTGGTTCTGTTGCTCTAGTGGTAGAAATCCTATCCCCTCCAGGTCTTTCTATCTCCCCCTTCTTCCATAAGATTTCCTACACTCTGCCCAAAGTTTGGCTATGAGTCTCAGCATCCTTTGATACAATGCTGGGTAGAGTCTTTCAGAGGCCTTCTGTGGTAGGCTCCTGTCCTCTTTCTTGTTTTCTCCCTCTTCTGATGTCCATCCTGTCTGTTTCTCAACCCCTTGCCATATCATTAGTATGAATTAATTTCTTCCATTCCTCAGGTTTTCTCTTCATTCTGCTGATTGTATCCTTTCCCATATAAAAACTTTTTAGTTATATAAATCCACTCTTGTGTTTGTGACATGTATGATCAATGTCTTATCTAAAATATTTTTAAAGACCATACCTATGTCCTCAAGGGTTTCCTCTGTTTACTTCTACTAAGGCTCCAAATTATTTAATTATTAGAAGTAAACAAAGGAACCCCTTGAGGACATCAGTGTTGTCCTAAAGACGAACTAAACAATATGTTTCAAAAATGTACACAAATATCGAAGGACTCTTTTTAAATACTGAGCACCAGTCATCATTGGGAAAATGTACAAGATAGCCTAGTTAAAATGTGTATTATTTTAAAAAATAGAATGACAAATTTTGGCAAGATTACAGAGAAAGGGGAATTCTTGCATACAGCACAAACATAATTAGTTTGGCCATTGTGGAAAACACTATAGGAGCTCATTAATAAGAACTATAAATATTACTTATTGTGCTTGAGCTCCTCGGTTTGAACCCCCACACCACAAAAGAAGGAGAGAGTAAAAACAGAGGGAGGAAAATAGAGAAGGAAATGGAAATGGAGGAGAAGAGGGGACAGAGTGGAGAGGAAGAGATGAAAGTAGAAGAGGACCAGAAGAAAAGAAGAAAGACAAAATGGGAAAGACAGGAGGAAAAAAGAGGAGAAAGGGAGAGAGAGTAAGGGAGAAGAAGAAAGAAAATACATAACCATAATGATTCAACAATTTTACTGAATATATATCCAAAAGAAAGAAAATCAGCATACCAAAGATAAATATGCATGCCTGGGGATATATGTGTATGTTTACATGTATATGGGTATATTTACATAATGCATATGTATATATGATATTTATAATAGCACTAATCAAAATAGTCAAGATATGGAATAAGCCTCAGTATTCAGCAACAGAAGAATATATGGATACATAAAACATAGCATATATGCACATGAAACAGTTTTTAACCAACAAAACAGCAATATAATAGTATTGTTCATTTGCAGCCTCTGGATAAGACTGAAAGACATGGTATAAAGTGATGTACAGAGAGTCAAATAATACATAGAGAAACTTAGTTAATTGGCACCAAAGTGGTCTTAGGTATGAGGTTTAAATTCTTGTGTTCTATAATACAATCAGGTGATTTTTCTCTTTTAAAAATTAATCATATATTCAAAAAATCTAGAAGAGAGAACTTTAAATACCATAAATGCAAACAAATCATAAATAAGATATACTAATAGATATAATGATAGATATACTAATTACCCTGATTTGATTTAGTGTGATGAGGTAATTATACCCCATGAAATATATATAAATACAGAAAATTAATCTATTAATGCAACAAACAGTCTATGGTGTAGTAAAAATATTCATGAGCTATACTTCATACGGGGCTAATAAAAAAAAAAAGAACTACAAAAACTAAACACCAAAAATAACCCACACCAAAATTGTCAATAAATGGGTTAATAAAATAAATAGACATTTCTCAAAATAATTAAAAACAAATGGCCATTAAGTACTTTTTAAGTGTTCAAAAACCTTATACTATTGAAATGCAAATTAAAACTTTGAGATTCTATTTCAGCTAAGTCAGAATGGCTGATTAAGAAAACGATAAATTCTGGTGAGAATTAGGGCAAAGAGAACCGCTTATCTACTGATGTTGAGTGTAAACTAGTACAGCCATTGTGAAAACCAATATGAGTTCTCAAAACAGAGAAATGAACCACCATCTGACTCAACTCTACAACTGCTGGCTGTTCACACAAAAACTCTATATTCTACCACGAGGTACCGGCACATTTATGTTTACACCTCTGTGACTCACAAAATCAAAGAAATGGAACCACTATAACCGTTCCTAAACAGATAAATGGATAATGAAAATGATGAATGTATAAAACAATAACATTTTATTCACCTATTTAAAATACCATTATGAAATATGCAAGAAAATAGATTTATCTGAAAAGTATTGTATTAAGGAAGGTGACCCAGACTCAGAAAGGCATTCTCTCTTATGCATGGATCCTAATACGTTTAATTATTCATTTTTATTTGTTCTTCAACATTCCTATTGACTCTGCTTCCTCATTTTTCTTGATTTCTCTTTGATGCATTCTCCACCATTATGATTGAAATGACCTTATTCATGAGTCCATGAAAGCCCTCACAACATGTACTCAGAGGCTTGGTATCCTATAGCTTTGGTTAAACATTAACTTCTAATTTAGTTGATGAGATAAGCAGGAGTTATGAGATAAAAACCTCTTGCCAGACCATAGAGGAAGACAATGCAGATAGTCCTGATGAGACCTAATGGGCTAGGGTTAGAGGAGAGGGGAGGAGAGCCTCCCCTATCAGTCAACTGGGGGAGAGGCATGAAAGGAGAAGAGAGGGGGAGGGCAGGACTGGGAGAGGATGAAAGAGGGGGCTACAGCTGCTGGGATACAAAGTAAATAAACTGTAATAAATAAAAAAAAAAACCATAGAGCATATTTATTGTGTCCCCAATTTTTTCTTTAACATTACACACTGGAGAAAGTTCTTTCCCTGCCAATGAAGAGAAATTCAATCAGCCTCATGACCTTTATGCTCACTCTTAGACAGTCATTTTAAGTGCCAACACTAATCTTCACTCAGTAAAAATGAAAAAACTTCAGAATAATAAAGTTAGCCTCTCTACCATGCTTTTGACTCCTTCAGGGTTGAAACACACACACACACACACACACACACACACACACACACACACAAAAGAAAAGAAAAGAAAAAAAACAGGAGAAATTGGAATATGAAAAGTAGCTTGTTAATTGAGACTCTCTCCTTAGACTTAGGTGGCCAATAAGAACAAAAATCATCCTTGCAAATTCTATCCTAACACCCAGTTATCAAAAATCTCTGTGATAACCCAAAACATACAAGTCATCCAAGCCATTCTTGGCCATTGAGTAGACTTTGCAACTTCCCCATTTTAATATCCTCTACCTATTCAATATTTCTGATATGTTTTTCATGTGAAGATTAATGATAATGCACCAGTTTGAGTTTTTGTGTTTTATACCTGAAGTGGAAATCATTTGGTCCAACTTCGTCTTCAAGCAGGTCAAACATTTACATTCTTTTCCCACTTGACGTAAGTATCTAGCTTCCAGCTTCATACTGCACTTCAGTAATTTCACCACCCTTTGATTAATATTACTTTTCTTTATTTTAAACTAGTTTGACAAGAATTTATCTTTATTTTAATTTTTTAAGATTTATTTATTTTTATGACACGGTGCATTATGTAGGTGTACCGTGGTGTCTGTGGAAGCCAGCAGAGAGCTGCAGATCCCTTGGAACTGGAATCACAATTAATTGTGAGCTGCTGTGTGGCAGCTAAGAACCGAAAACAGGTTTCTGTAAGAGTATCAAATGATGCACTTAACATTTGGGCTGCATTTCCAGCCACTAGACAAGAATTTTAAAGCTGGGTTTCATAGTAGGGGTGTAATGGGCTACCCCAATGCTTAAATATAATTCCATAGACGCAGGGACTGCAGTGAATGGCCGATAGTGTCATTCTCAACCTCAAATTTCAAATGCTGACACTCTTCAGAATAATCTCATTTGTGGTTTAACTTGATTTAATATTAAATAATTTTCTTTGAATTTCTAACAATAAGCACTATTACTTTATATTAAGTTTTGTTTCACGTAACATTTTGTTTGAGTTAAAAATAAGTGGGCTAGATCCTCTCCATGCATGGTCCTTGGCTGGGGTATCAGTCTCTGCAGGGCCCCTGGGGCCCAGGTTTTTGTTGTTGTTGTTGTTGTTTGGTTTTTTCGTTTGTTTGTTTGTTTGTTGTTGTTTTTTTGGCTCTGTTCATCTTCTTTTGGAGCTCCTGTCCCCTCCCAGTCTTTCTATCTCCCCTTTCTTTCATAAAATTCCATGCACTCTGCCCAAAGTTTGACTATGAGTCTCAACAGCTGCTTTGATGATGAGTGTGGAGTCCTGAGTGAGACCTGACAGGCTAGGGTCAGATAGAAGGGGAGGAGGTCCTCCCCTATTAGTGGACTAAGGGAAGGGCATAGGGAAAGAAGAGAGAGGGAGGGTGGAATTGGGAAAAGACTAGGGAGGTGGCCACAGATGAGATTCAAGGTGAATAAATCATAATAAATAATAACTAATAAAAATGCAAAAAAGTGGGCTAGGAAGATTGGTACTCAAAAAAATTTATGAATTTTAAAATCAGTGACTTGTGAACCTGTTGGTTTCTAACAGAAAAAAATAATGTTCAAGAGAAAGACTGAGATTTTTTTAAAGTCTTAAAAAATTACTTAAATGTGAGGAAAATATATATACTTTTTTATTTCAGAAAATGTATCCACTTTTCTTCTAATGCTTGCTGGTTTTCTCTCACATAAAAAAGAAAGACTCCCACACAAGTTTATGAAAAAACCACTTTTCACAAATAAAATTAAAGGGTCACTCGTGGTTAGTAAGTTCATTACTTCATCATAAGGTAGAAGGCAAACATAATAATTGAAGATATGTTAAAAATTCTTACATGACAGATTCAGAAAGAGTTATTAAGAGAAATTAGAAAGTGAGAAAGCAAACTAGACATGAGTTGATCTTTGCCCTTTAGCTTTGTGATCTTCAAAAAGCTGTCGCACTTCTTTTCTACTGTTTTTTAAAAATAAGGCATACATTTCATATATTGGGTATTCCGCTCCATTGGAAAATGAATAGTAAAATACATACATCATATATATGATAAACTCTGGCAAGCTCAGTGGGTAAATGCACCTGAATCTAGGCCTAATGACCCGAGCTCCATCCCCAGTACTCACAAAGAAAGGACAGAACCTATTCTAAAATTTGCCCTCTGACTCCCACATGGGCACTGTGTCATGTGCACACCCTCATACATGAACACAAAATAAATAAATAATATCTACTCCGTGTTAATTTTGGATCCTGCTGCTTTGTTGACTGCTTACCGCATGCAGGAGTCTTCCAGTGGTATTACGGTTTTTATGCTAAGAATCATATCCTCTGCAAATAAAGATGCTCTGACTTCTTCCTTTCCTGATTGTACCTCCTCGATCTTCACTCGTCTCATTTTAGCTAAAACTTCAAGTACTATACTGAACAGGGAGGAAGGTTGTGGAGATCTCTGTCTTGTTGCTTATTTTGGTGGAAATGCTTGCGTTTCTTTCTATTTAAAATTCTGTTGACTGTGGGATTGCTATTTCCTTTAATAGGTTGATATGTTTCCTTTAATCCTAGATTCTTCACAGCTTTTATCATGAAGGAATACTGTATTTTGTCAAATATTTTCTTCTGCATCTAATGAAATGATCACGTGTTGTTGCTGTTGTTGTTTTTCTTGAGCCTATTTAGATTGTAGATTATATTTGCCAATTTATGTATGTTAAAAAGGCCCCTGCATCCCTGGGATGAAGCTGACTTGACCATGGTGTATGAACTTTTTGTGCCTTCTTGAGTCCATTTTAACCATGGTGCAGTGGAACTCCATATACCTAAGATATAGGGCATCACAAATTGGACTTAGTGGGTGTGGGGGGGGTGAAAACGGAGGGAGGAAGAGAAGAAGAGATAGAGAACAAATTTGGGTATCAAGGAAAGACAGAATGAATCTAAGAGGAGTTGGCGGAGAGTGATAAGGTGACTAAAATGTAGTGCACAAAATCTACAAAGACTAATGAAAACAGGAGGAAAGGTATGTTATGAAAATATAATGAATTTTAGACATGATGGAGTTAATGGGCATTGAAGAAGACCACACCCTTTTTTTAAAGCATTCCCAAACATCAGGCTGAGACATTAAGCATAATCTAATGAGAAAGAAGGCCAGTTCAGATCCATGGGAGAATGCTCTAGACTTAGAGCCTTCTAGACTTAAAATGAGAAGACCTACTTCTCAGAAGTGTTTCTTCAGAAAATAGACATAATATCTGCTAATAGCATTTATTCTATAAACTGAAGGAGAACTTACATTTCAATCTTTACAGATTACTCTATTTTATGTCTCAAGTTAATAAGTACTGTGCAAAGTTCTCCCAGACCTCTAAGTAAAGCTCTGCATAAAGGTGGTATCAACATGAATGCTTGTACATTCCTCCTAATGTGCACTTGTGCTTTGTTTTTGTTTTGTGGTCCAGGAATTGAATCTAGGGCAAGGACTCTCTATGTCTTCAGCCTGAACACTTCTCTCTACCCATTTCTCTTTCTCTATGTATTGAAGCACCAACAGTAGCTATCCTGATCCAGGCCATCTGGTAGAACCAATTCATTCTTTGACTTTGAAAAAGGACTCTTAAATCCTACAATAGAATAATAAGGATTGTTATTTAAAAATTAAAAAAAAAAAAAACTTGTTTTTAGTTGCCAGAACAGGATTTTTGGAGTGAGAATAGTTAGCTCACTTATTTTTTAGTTTAAATGTTGCAATTTGAACACCAAAAATATTTGGTAAAGATCCCAAAGATCTCAAAAAATAAAATTTAATATAAACTACAGAGTACATACAAACAATATTTTGTCCCCAAGAGAAAAGGGTTCAAACATAGAGGAAAGAGTAAAGGAAGACAATGACATGAGCTGGCTGCTTACTTTACGAGGGCTGATAATCATATCCACCATCTTGTGACAGTGAGAAGGAAGAATGAGAGGGAACCTATTTTGGAGTCAGAGAGAAGGGAAGGCAAGCAGCATAAAGCAGAGGAAATTTACAGGTACTGTTTATTTCATCCATTCACTTATTTAAATATCTATGGTGTTCCTATTATTTCTCAGGCTCTGTGTAGGTATTGAAGATACAGTGATGAAGATCCATCTATCAGGAAGCTAGGGAGTGTGAGAAGTAAGTTTTAGGTACTGCCTCTGTGACAGTAAAGAGTAGAGCCTAAGCCTAAGATACATAGCTGGAAAAACTCTGCATTTGTTCTGTCCAGCTCTGAAGCTAAAGTGGGGAGGGAGCAAATAAGGGACAATAACTGAACAGTAGCATTTCCTGTAAAACAGCAAACCTCTAAGAGGCAGAATAATGGCTGGACAGAAGACATTTATGTATGGAACAAGAAGAATCAGTTACAATGAGCAAAGGTCATGGCCACTGTGTCTCTACACGGGTACTGCAGACACACATACGACCGACTGCCTACTCCAAAATCCAACATGGCAGGCTGCTACTCAGTGGAATTCATGTCAAAGCCCTGCACCAAAATCTAGACCTAGACAAACAATCCAAGCAAATGGCTCCCCCTGGAAATGGCAGTGTTTAAGAAATTCTGCTATAACTACAAATGGGTTGTATATTAAATATTTTTGAGAGTAAATATTCATAGGCTTTGTTTTTGTGGATGTGTATTACTATGGAAGCATGCATGTACCTTGCTTGTAATATTAATGTTTTGTGATATATCTTATATTTATTTATTATTTTTTATTTTTTATTATTCTCTGTGTGTGGTCACATGTGCCACAGCAGGCATGTGAAGGTCAAAGGACAATTTTGTGGCGTCACTTCTTTTCTTGAATATTTGTATGGGTTCCGGAGATTGAACTCAGGTCACCGAGCTTGCTCTTCTTTATGGACTAAACCTACCTGCCAGCCCCTTGTTGTGTACCTTTAAAAAGTATTTTTACTCTGGATTGAATTTTTTTTTTTTTTTGCTAGCCATCAATACAGTATGCATGCATCCATCTATGTCTTTCTCTATAGATATTAGAATTCACTCAGCATTGTTTCTTTTTTAAGTTCTTTTTTTAATTTTATTTTTTTTATTAATTACACTTTATTCACTTTGTATCCCAGCTGTAGTCCCTCCCCCACCCCCTCCTCCTTCCTTCTTCTTCTCCTCTGTCCCGCCCCCCAGTCCACTGATAGGGGAGGTCCTCCTCCCCTTCCCTCTGACCCTAGCCTATCAGGTCTCACCGGGACTGGCCTCATTGTCTTCCACCAGTCCAATGTTTCTTTTTATATGTAGGAAACTGAAGTACTAGAGACGTGATTGCCCAAGATGATAAAAATCATCAGCAAAAAGAATTTCAACCCAAATCTCTTGATTTCCACTTCAATGGCAATTTTGCCACCTACAACCTATTTGAAGTCAAACAGAAGATGCTACACATGGGCAGTATAGGGATAAATTTCAATTTATTTGTAATTTGTGTATAGCAATACATTTTTTTTAAAACTTACTTAATTTTGCCTTTTTTGAATTTTGTCTAGGAATTGATGATACAATGACATGCCAAAACTGCAATTCTAATAAAAATACATTACAGGCAAGGGGCATACTGGTCAATTTAATTTTTCAGTTAAAGTTAGCACACGAAGTAATGGGTCCTATTATGCATTTCATACATGCATGTCTCCATACTTTATTCCATTCTCTCCTTGCTTTCCCCTGTTCCTCTTAGTCTTCTAAACTTCTCCAACTAGTCATGTGTATGTTTACATGTTCACATGAGTACTCACACATATATAAAAATATTTGGCTGTATGCTGGAATGTGTGTATGCACAGGTGCTCATCTGCATGTAGTCCTATGTGTATGAAAACCAGGGGACAACCTGAAGTCTTCCTCAAGAACACTCTTCACCTCATTTGAAACATGGTTTTTCATGCTCTCCTTTTATGTCAGATGTATTCCATTATCCTCTCTTTTCCCCATCCCCTCCCCATATTAACCAGCATAAGCCAGAATCAGAGAAGCAAATATCACATATGTAAGTTGTAAATTTCAATCAGTGCACATATGTTTACACACAAACATGTGTATATATGTGTATATGTGTGCATGTATGTATTGTTTGCATGTGTGCGTATATGTCTGTGTGTGTATATGCGTGTGTGTGTTGCATGAGAGTAGATATGGGTAGGTCTGTTTTAACAGTTGATTCTCATATAGTAAGAGCTGTGACTAGTAAAGGCTGCTGAGTTCTGTAATGTACAGAAACAATCTCAATTTATTAACGTAATGTCAACCATGTGGCAAAACTCTTTTAGCTTCTTTTGCCAATCCTAATCTGCCTAGAACATTTCTGGGACTAGGAATATTTATCCAGGACAGAGGCTTCCCCAAACATACATATGTTACAATCCAGGGGATTTTATTTGGACACCACACTGAAGAGCTTTAAGAACAGATTCTCATTAGCATGGGCAATTGTTATAAAATGAACATACTTTTAAAGTGCAAGTAAAAAGATGTCTCTTTTTACAATTTTCTCCAACCAAATGGAAAAATAATGTGTCAAGTTTTCTCATACAGCTCTCTACATAGAAGTGATATTATCAAAGAGTACAGAAACAAAGGGTAAACACCCTTTTATAAGACTATAAAAGAGGAATCAACTGTACCTGTTTCATTTTGCCAGCTTGAATTCTATATATAAGACATCAGAATAACTACATTTTTGCAAGTCTGAATTCCTCAGTCTCTCTACCTTATAAAGAAAACTTAGGTCAAATATCAAAGGAATTGTGGAGTCTGGTTATGGCAAAGGAGCTCAGGCACTAGATTACTAAACAGCTACATAATAAGAAAAACAAATCTTTTCTGTGGGGCTTTCACAAGCAAGCTTGAACTTTGAAGTTTACCATTGTCATTCTTCTAAAATAACATTTCTATATTTCACATTGTAAAAGCCAAGTCTTATTTTAAATTCATGATACTATTTTTGTTTCTTTTTTATCTCAAGACTCTTTGGGACTCTATAAAATATATTAATAGATTCAGCTTAATCAAAAAACATGCATATACAATTAACCAAAAGGCTGAGACTTTCATAAATTCCATCTTCCACAGATGCAGATGTACAAGAAGGCATCTCCACTGTATTTATTGAGGAAGCTTCGCTGTTTTTGACCTTGGGAGACTCCAAGAGTATTGCTTTATATATGTGATAACAGCTATGGAGACACTTGAAAGCCGCATCCATTATCCAAAGTGGCAATTATAAGACGACTGTTTCTCAGTGATCAAATCTTCATCCCACAGTAGTGAACCACTTAATGTCTTTAGTAAAACCAGAGTCTCCACTGCATTCGAAGTTGCTGTCAGAAGGATGCTAAGTCTTTCAGCTCTCTTCACCTCTAATGAGAGTGTTTGGTGAAGGCACATGGTAGTATGTGTGAGAGACAACAGAAGACGACTCATCTAGCGTGAGAGATTTCTTCCCTATTTTTCTCTCTTTATGATCTTCGAAACTCTTGATGGACTTGTACCTGTAGAGTAGTTGTGGTCAACAAGGGTTCATGTGTATACCGTTCATTCCGAAGTCTAGTTATTATGATGTCCGTGAAATTAGACTAACTTTTGTTGTTTGTTTGTTTGAACACCAACAATAGTCAGCTTTTATGGGACTAGAGAGATGGCTCAATGAATAACATTCCTTGCTGTTTAAGCCTGACAAGATGGAGTCAATCTCCAGAACACATTTGGTGGAAGAAAAAACTGACTCCCCTAGGTTGTCCTTTGACCTCCGTAGTTGTGCCACAGCATGTGTTCATAGGCACTCCCTCCCCCACCAATCACTTATGAAAGATAATAACAGTTTTAAGACATACATTTTTCTGCCCATCCTAGTCTCATACATTTGATTTTTTTTTTATAAGTTTCTTGAAGAAGCAGTTCCTCAAATGCTTTCCATTGTGCTGTAAGGAAGGCAGTGAGAGGGAAATGATGCCACACTTCCTTAACATGAAGTCTGTATTAGGGGTTTTCACAGACATAGAAGCAATAAGACATGTAAACAGATGCATGAAAAGGGATGTATTGGGGAAATTGATTCCTGTAATTATAGTGACGAGGCAATTCCTCACTAGTCCATTCCTTAAACTGAGCAGAAACTGGGATGGTGTTTCTGAAACTCAAGATATTGATAATAGAAATGAATGCAAAAAAAAAATAAAAAAAATAAATAAATAAATAAATAAAAAAAAGAAATGAATGCAAGGGACAGGCTTCTGCTATAAGTCCTCAAGGCTTGAGGACAGCAAGCCTACAGTGCTGGTATCTTAGGAGGCAGAAGAAAAACCTGATAGAAACTTCAGAGAATAATTTATTTGAGAAAACTTCACTGCCGTAAAACTTCACTAATCTGTATTTAGGATTACAGACTTTAGGATTCTATAATTTTTATAATGAGTGGTACAAATACATAATCATGTAATACTACTCAACAATAAGCAGGAAAAACAACTAATGTACACAATAACATGAATGTCAACAGCATTACACTGTGCAAAAGACATGCTTGACACATATCAATGCATCTGCATTATTCTGATTACAAAAAATTCTAGAAGACATACCACCTCAGTGAGGGAAAAATGTATCCTAGGGAGTGTTCGTGAAGTGAGTGTAAAAATTCATCAGTGAACTCAGTGTTGTAAGGGAATTTTAGCGTAAGGTTAAATGAGTTATAGGCATGTATCAAACTTCATTGAACCAAGCTCTTAAGATATGTGCATTTTATCATAAGAAAATTATGTATAAGCCATTTCTTTTTTTACTATTTTGGTGGTAAGTTTTAACATGTTCACGTATTGAAAGAAATCCCCTGTTAACAACCCAAGGTGATTTCTGTGTAAATGATCCATTGACCTCTTTGAGGAACTAGAACAGTGAAGGATTAAGACTTGTCCTTTCTAAGTATCAGTTTCCACAAAGTGAAAATTTAAAAACCAACAAATAAAATGGAATTTCTACCACGCCTCTCTCTAGCCATCTGTACAACAGTGTGGCTCAGACAGAGAGAACAAACTACTCTTCACAAAACCTCACTTGAGACATTTCTCAATAATACAGGAAGCTTAAAACAACAAATTTAAATTTGATCCCATTGCCCAGAAAGCAAAATATTTATGTGATGATACCTGAGATTCTAGATATTTATGCATATTCCACACGGGATTCAAATAAGCAATTTAACTTAAGAAAAACCAATAAAGGCAACTATGCATTAGCAGAGGGAGAGATGAGAATATGATACAGTCATTTCTATCCTCCCTACATGTGAAAAAAAAAAGCTGTCAACACACCATCTTTTATTATCAGCTTGTCCAAATGACACATAAAATATGCACACACTGTATCTATATACAGGCAGTGTTTTGTACTGCGAATTACCAAAGGACTTGAAACCACCTTCAAACTGCATGACATTGGAAGACTCATTTATCTACTTTGGACCTAAAATTCTAATAAAAAAATAGATCTGTTGATAACACCTCAGCATGAGGCATGTGAAAACACTAAGTAGATGGAATACAAGCAAAGCCTGTTCATTTCCACTCTACATATGTTGAACAAATACCAAATAAAGGAAATCTAAATTTGTAATAGAATTTCATGAATGTCATGAACGTCAAACCATACTAGCCATTTTAAAACTTTTAAGTCCAATCACATCACACGTATATCTTTTCATAAATAAAATCTAGCCCTGTGAGTAACAGGGCGCTTACCTAGCATATGTGAATCTCTGTGTTGTTCTTCAGCACAAACAACAAAACACAACTTTAAGTTCACTTATATAACTTCATTCCTCCAGGATTCCAAACTTACAGTTTTCATAGTTATGGTGGGATAATCCATTATCTCATCACTGGCTGGACATTTCATCAAACACATTTCACTGTTGAGACAACTTGTCAGTGATGTTCAATTTGCTGTCTCAACAGCAACACAATGTACAGTAATAAAAATTTTATCATGACAACATCTCGTCTCTCTGACTCATGCATAATTCAGACCTCATATATCAAACATCAACCACACACACATTGTCTAATGAGGATAGAAAATAGACTTGACTCTCAGATGTTTGCTCAGGCTACATAAATGATTGTGTTCTTTCTCCAAGGGCAGGGCTGGCCAAAAGTGCAATTATAAAGCAGAAGCTGCGGGTCCCCAGTCTGCCTCCCAGAGGTTTCGAAGCCACCCACATCATGTTCAACAAGTTCACTTTAAAGTACAAAATTATCAAAAATAATTAGAAGCTCTCTTTATCATTTAAGCACTAGCTTAAATGGTATTCCTTCATCTGTGCATTATTTACGCATCAGTTGTAGCGCTTTGTCTATCATGAGCTTCCTGTCATTTTGTGATTATTCACAAGGTTAAATTCAAGCCTTTATTAATACAGCTTTCTCAATGCTTAGCATGATGCTGGGCACAGAAGCATATTAAATTTAACTTAGATTTATCACTTCCACACTCCGAAAGAATGTTTGCATGTTTAAATATGCAAAGAATGCAGCTTTGATCTTCATAAATGTGTATCCTGACAATCAATGAGGGAAATAGACTAAATAAAGTAGAAAATAAAACTATACTATCAATCTCACAATCACATAAAACTTGAAATGGACTGTCCTCATCTATATTCACCCATCTCTCTAACTGCATCATCATACCCAGATTGCAATAAAAAAAAATCATTGTTTGGATTGCCTTTTCTTTCCCTCTTCATCTGGTAAACTGCTTCTTATCTTTCCAAATCCATCTTAAGAGTAACCCCTCCAAGAAGCCATTCCTGGTGTCAAAGGCTTCACTGAATTCTGGATTTGCGAAGTACTCAGTTCTCAGCACTGGTAATGATGACTAGCAGCTAGTAACAGAGTGTCTGCTGCCTCCAGGACTTACAGTAGTGATTTCACAGAGCACACTAAATAACTGTGGGTATAGGACCCACACTGCAGACACATTCATTTTCTATTGAAGGCAAATGCAAAGGGATTGACCCCACAAAAGGTGCACGGTAAGTTCTCTCACTTATCTGTATTTTTCCTTTCCTTGGTCTCAATCATACATGGTCAATCATGGCCCAAAAGGATTCAATCAAAAGTTCTATATATATATACTCAGGGGTCTTTGCAAAGACCGATACTCTGGCCAAGGACCATGCATGGAGTTAACCTAGACTCCTCGCTCAGTTGTAGCCCATAGCAGCTCAGCCTTCAAGTAGGTTCCCTAGTAAGGGGAACAGGGACTGTCTCTGCCATGAACTCAGTGCCTGGCTTTTTGATCACCTCCCCCTGGGGGGAGTGCAGCTCTACCAGGCCACAGAGGAAGACAAGGCAGACAGTCCTGATGAAACCTGATATGCTAGGGTCAGATGGAAGGGGAGGAGGATCTCCCCTATCAGTGGACTTGGGGAAGGGCATGGGAGGAGAAGGGGGAGAGAGGGTGGGATTAGAAGGGTATGAGGGAGGGGGCTACAGTTGATACAAAGTGAATAAATTGTAATAATTAAAAAACAATAAAATAAAGACAAATATTATATATATATATTAAAAAACTTGTGGTTTTTAGTCAATAATAGCAGCATGATAAAAATCATTTACTGCTTTGCCCCATCCCACCTAACATGTGACTTAAACAACTCCGCCTAGCAAATCCACACTGGGCATGCTCCCTCCCTATCAATCACTTAGCCATCTCAGTTACAATCCAGCTCTCTTGGTATCTCACTGTTTGTGTTTATCTTCATTTAATAGTCATCCCAATGTGTATTGATATTTAAAAGAACAATGCCAGTGTGTTAATGAGAAACTAAAATGTTCCCCTCAGTAAAAAGGTTAGGGTTCTCAACAAGAAGTGACTGTGATAGATTGAGGATGTTAAGATGTTCAATGTACATACATTTCTATGCCTGAAACTGTGAAGAAAACTAAATCAATGTGTTTCGGTTTTCCTGTCCAACCTCTCCAAAAGCTATGGCCACCGAGTGATAGAAGAGGGAGGAGCCTGTTGTCTGACTGAGAATGTGAGAGGGAGCACAGTGAATGTCTAGTGTCAGCCTCAGTTCCCGGCAACCACTGGAATTCTTGGAATGTTGTCTCCAAAGACAACGGATATTCTATTATCTAAAGGCCTTAGAATTTCTTTGTCAAAACAAAGTGGCGGAGCACCTTAACCAATAAAATAGAAATCAACCTAGATTCTCAGGCCTCAAACCTGTATCATATATGAAACCCTGTATCATATACTTTATAAATTATGATTAAACAAATGATGGCCTTAAGAATTGACATTACAACCTCATAAGCACAGATGGCTAAGATAAATGTCACATGCCGGCTTCTGCTGCATTTTGTATCGGGTGCACAACTATGTGCTAAGATAGCATTGTTCAGAAAGCTAAAGCTTGTGGGGGGAAAAAATACCACGATTTGACTGATCCTTTCAGAATCCTGACAAAGACTTATTGTAACTAAGCACTTTAGAATGCAGTTTCTCAACTTAAAACTTCAGTGTTAAGTGGAGCTTCATCGTGCATTCTTTCCGTTTCAGCCCATTCTGACCACATTTCAGTGCGTTATCAGCCCCAGGGTTCCCATGTGGGAGCTATAACATGCACAGAATGTCTGCTGAGCCAGGTAAAATGAATTTCAGTTAAGGGACTAATATCATTAACATGATATGATGATTTGCAATTATCAGTCAAATGAAAGCAGTTACCAGAGGACGAGGGAGGTCTTAGTGTAGGGTGAACCACAAAATCAGCACACAACCTGCTGAATGGGTTTATAACTAAACAGGCAATTACAAACAAGGGAAGGCTAGAAGGGCTCTCCTGGGAGAGTGAGAAGAGGGAGTCCTTCAGTTGTTCTTGTGTTTAATGAAAGGGCTTATGTGAAAAACAGGCTCAACTACACTCCTCTCCTGGCTTCCCACTATATGCACTCAAGTCCTCTGCAAGCTGATTGACAGGTACTCTTGAGTAGCAGGAGCTCTAAGAAAGCACTTGGATTTAGAACTTGTGGCTTCATGGTAGCTCAGTATCCAAGTGGGTTTCCCTAGTAAGGGGAACAGGAGCTATTTCTGACATGAACTCAAGGACTGGCTCCTTTACTCCCCCCAACCCCCACTCCTGTCCCCCAAAGGAGGAATAGCCTTGCTATGCCACAGAGGAGGACATCGCAACATCTCAGCCAGTACTGATGATAGCTGATAATCTAGGGTCAGATGGAAGGGGAGGAGGACCTCCCCTAGCAGTGGACTTGGAAAGGGACAGGGAGGAGATGAGGGACGGAGGGTGAGATTGGGAGGGAATGAGAGAGGGGCTATGGCTGGGATACAAAATAAATACCCTGTGATTAATATTAAAAAAGAAAAAGAAAAAGAAAAAGAAAAAAAAAGAACCTGTGGCTTCAAGTCCTGGGTTTGCCAACAATTACCACTGTGACCTCTGTCTCCATTCTCTCAGAACCCATTGCGCGATGTTCCTCTCCAGTAAAAAACAAACTCCTGGAAATAAGATCCTTGCAATTCTAAAAGGCAAGTGCTTTTACCCTAAGTTTTACTGCTACTTAACTAAATTCAATTTCCCTACGTTCTGTTTTCAAACTGACATCAATGTTTATCTTCTAAGATTTTTAACAAACTACTTTGGTATACATCCTTCTTATATACAAATGGCTTGATATAAGAAGCAAGATCACTTAGCAGATTAAAAACAAACCTGAAGGTCTGAGTTCAATCCTCAGGACTAACATGATAGAAAGAATGAACCAACTTCCCCAAATTGTCCTCTGACCTCCGCACAAGAACCTAAACAAGAGCACACACATTCTCTACACTAAATAAATAAATAAATAAATAAATAAGATTTTAAGAGACGCATCAGAAACAAGAGAGCTGAATTGTTCTAATAATCCTGACACCGATTTACATGGTACAAAAGCCCTTTGGGAGCTGTCCTTCTAGCATTACTCTGATTTAATCTCATTTCCAGTCTCTCACTCTCAGCCACAGGCTTGACAGGTCCCGTATCCTGCCTCAGAGACACTTTACCATTGGTTCCTCCTCATCCTGCCCTTCACCACTAGCTCGCTTTCCCCCCTCACTTCCTTCAGAAAAAGAGGCAGAGGGCTAACTAGCTGTACAGTACAGTTTAGAAAGCGTGTGAACATTTGGATTCACACACACACACATACACACACACTGCATCTGATACATACTCTTTATAAAAAACTATGAAGGCAGTAGCGTTGTGGACAGACAATGAGACTTGAGGGAAATTCCCTGTCTCGGTCTAAGTCTCAATTCTTTCTTTTCCATTACAGCCAGCTTATGGATCTTTGAGGACTGCTTGTACTAGCTTACAGGAAAACAGTCACTAATGTTCAGAGAAGTGGAGAGAGACAAACAAATCTAATTTTGAGCAATTCCATCTGATGTGAAAGTTTTCGGCAATCAGTTATAGCAGGGTAACAAAAACAATGTTCAGCAGTGCTGGTTTTGTTGTTGTTGTTCTTAAAAACTTCCAAAGCAAGGACTAGCCTCTAGCTCAGAAATAGAGTACATGGTATGTGCATATACAACAGTATGTGTGAGACCTTGGGTTCAATCCCCAGAATCTAAAAGGAGATAAAGCTTCAAAACATTCTCACACAGGACCTTTGGGAACAGGTGAGACGTGGGGAAGTTATACGATCTTCACAAGGCACCAAAAAAAGCCAATAACCCCTTATAATGCTCTCTTCATTAAATAAGAGAAAGAAGTTCAACTATAGATCAAATGAAAAATTCTTCAAGTCAACTGTCTCTTTGGGCATGAGATTAGCAAGTAAGGTAAAAATGGCTTATTGGCAACAAAATGTAAGCAGGTAGGCTTCACTGTGTTCCATTCATGTTTGCCTGTAGGTACCAACGTGTACGTTGACCCCAAATAAAGAGAAGATAGCTCTACAGCCCACCTGCTCTTCTGAATCTCCTTTCATCATAACTTAGTCACACGACTGCTAAATTTTGGAGCAGCAAAGATGCAGCTGTCCCAAGCCCAGGCTGGGCCATTTACTCTCATGTCTCACTGGCATGCTCCTAGAAGTTGACTATGAAGATTTCTTCCTCTAGAACCGTCATTGGCCCCTCTCCCTACTCTCACTACTGCTTCTCTGGTAAAAAAAACCTTCTGGGCTCTGTCCTTGACTATTTACTCCAGTTTTAACCATTAAAAACCCTTTAGGAGTATTACGAAATGTATTCCCTTATCGCAGATAACTACCACAATTAATATTCTTTCCAAAGCCTGCGGCCACATGAGAAATTGGTTGACATCTTTCAACTGGTTATGCAACACTTGTTTACGTGTGCCTGTACCTCTTTGCCTATTGTCAGTGTGACTCCTGCTTCCTCACAGTTTGCTAAGTCTGGAATACCACTCACAATGACCTGCTTCTCTTGTGACAGTCTCTTTCCTTTTCCAAGTCCTCTGCCAGTCTGCAATATCTTAGCTACAGGTGACAGGCCTTAGCTTAGGGCATCGGAGATCCATGGAAGTACTTCAAACTTCGTAAAATAGTATTTTTAATTATAAAACTTGCTTTGTTTTCTTTCTTATGAAAAAAAACCCTCAGAAATATTCTAACCATACATATTATATTCTAATAGACCTATAGCTAGGATTTTCCAACCTCTCTTGCCTGGAAGTTCTGAACAACAATCTATTGCCAGAGACAGAGAGAGAAAGAGAGAGAGAGAGAATGAAAGAGAGATTTAATAGTAAGACAAATTGTTCTATAATATTTTCACAGAGAGAGCTCAGTCAAGTCAGATATAGACCTAGATATCAATTCCCCACACATTTGTATTCTGACAGACCTATCACAGTGGCCTATTTTCATACGAGAGACTGAGTTAAGAATGTGATTGTTTTTGCATGGAAGTAAAATGAAAATTTCAAGAATAGTATTAGGAGCAATGAATAAATCAAACATGAATTATTTGTAAACAGACTCATATTACGAGTCTGATGAAAGATTTGTTTATTTTTAGAAACTGGTTGGCCTTGTTTGATGCTGTAAGTTCAAACCACCAACCAGCTCAATCTTTATAGTAGCTTTTATGTGCTTAATCAGTCCTTTACTGACAGTTGCTGACAGAAAAGAAATTTAAAACATAGATGTTTACCTTACCAAATCCCATGAAAAACATCTTCTCCTCAAATACTTTTAATTTCTTTCATTGAACTGCCATAAATGAAGAAAATATTGTGTGTGCTGAGGCTCAGCCTGTACCATCCTAAAATATGTCACGTTGACATAAGGATTATTTTGAGCTGAAGGCAATTGAGAAAAAGAAGACAAAAGACAAGTTCTCTGCCCTCATCCTTTTGGCAGGGAAAAAAAAAATCAGTATTTTTTCCTAGTAGGAGTTAACACCAGACTTTCAATCCAGAGATATCTCAGAAGAATTTATGTGACAAACTTTACTTAATCAGCTCTTTCTGCTATTGGTTTTCTCATAGATTTCCCATCCCATAGCTTACAGCCTCAAAGATCACAGCCTCTGTGTTTGGTCATTTCAACTTGGAGCGAGTTTGTTCTTCTTGGTTAATGTCTTTTACACTCTGGTTTAGATATGAGATGTCACACAGAAAGCTTATCTTCCAGAAGCTTGGTCTCTAGTCAATGGCACAGTGACAGAGGTCCTGGGAACTTTAGAAGCTCGGGCTCAGCTGAAGGAAGTAGGTAACTGGGGTTATGTCTCTAGGCGACATATCTTGTTCTAGGACCTTCTCTAAGTTTTGGTCACTGTGCCGTGAAGGACCCTGCTTCTCTGCACTTCCTGCCATGGTGATGTGTCTCACTACAGCCCATGAGCAATGGGGCTGACTTCGCAGGGACCACACTCTCTAAACTGAGCCAAAACAAGTATTTCCTTCATTTACATTATCCTGTCAGTTACTTTATTTTGTCACAGTGACAAAAAAAGGCTAACGGCGTATATAAGGCTAAGTTCCTAAAGCCCTTCAATTACTTGTCATTTAGTTCTCCGTGTAGATCAGAAATACATGCGCTCACAGATTTGTTTGTTCTTCTCCTGTTAACATCCTCTTTGTCAATACAATTTATAGAGCTTGAACCTAGGGCAGTAGATAAACGTATTTCCTTTTTATTCAATTACAAGGATTCAATATATAGGGAGTGAACAAAAAAACCTGTTCTCAATGATCCTAACCTAGTGGCAAGGAAACCTGACTACGGTGTGCAGCAGACTTACAGGAAATATCTCTCTATTGGGATACACTTTTGAGGAGTTTATCTTTTCTCCAGTCTCTTGCCCTTTCTGCTTCCCACCAGCTGTGAAGCAAACAGCCTCTTCCCCCACACAGGACCCTGCCATGATGTTTCTGCCTAACCTTTGGCAAAAAGCAATAGAGCTAGCTGATCTTGGACTGAAAAATAAAAAAAATAAAAAAATAAAAACCTATCAGCCAACATAACAAAAAAAAAAACCTTCTTCTAAAAATAATACAAAATAACTTGAAAGGATTTTTAAGGAACTTTGAAAGGAGCACTGTGAAATAATGTGACTAATGGAGTCTTCCCCAGCAAGAAGATATTGAAGTAGCTGGACAAGAGTTCTGAGTTGAGGAAAGGGCAAATGTGATGGCTATAGGCCAGAAAACATACTTGAGTTTAGAGACACAGCAAAGAACTTTGGTGAGAAGTATAAAGAGAGATCAGGAAAAACAATAAAAAAAAGAGAATGGTTCTTCATTTCCCACAACAGCTATGAAGTCACAGAAAAAGACTCATTTCTAAGTTTTTGTAGAAGAGTATTTTGAACTGTACAAAACATGGTATGCCCACATTAGGCAATATTCATAAGAATGAGAATGTTTTAATCATTAAATATTAAAATACAAATCATATAGGTGTCCCTAATCAGAAGTAATATATGCAAATACATATTACACATATGTGCATTTGATGTCCATTATAGAGGAATCAGATATATACACATATAAGGAATATATAATATAATCAAAATTTTGACATTTAGGAAAATCATATTTTCTATTTTTTATGTGTCTTTTTTAACGATTCCTTTATCTTTATTTTATGTGCATTAGTGTTTTACCAGCATGTGATTGTGCTGGATTTCCTGGAACTGGAATTGCAGATGGTTGTGAGCTGCCATGTGGGTGATGGGAAATAAACCCGGGTCCTCTGGAAGAGCAGCCAGAGCTCTTCACTGCTGAGCAGTTTCTATAGCCCCTCCTCCTTTACATTTTTTTTCAGGTGCATTTGTGTTTTGCCTGCGTGTATGTCTGTGTGAGGGTGTCAGAACTGCTAGAATTGGAGTGACAGGCAGTTGTGACCAGCCATGTGGTTGTTGGGAATTGAACTCGGGTCCTCTGGAAGAGCAGCCAGTGCTCTTAACTGCTGATCTATCTCTCCAGCACCATATTTTCTGTTTTTAAAACATACTTTATAGAAAATTATATTGTTATAAAAGTAACATCAGTTTAGCTTTAAAATAAGTTACAATTTGCCGAGCAAAGTGATTATCCAAATTATTTTCTTTAAACAAAAATGTCCTGGTTTCATTTAGTCTTGTCTAGGTTTTTTTTCTTCATTTTTATTTTTTTATATTAATTACAGTTCACTTTGTATCCCAGCTGTAGCTCCCTTCCAATTCTACCCTCCCTCATCCCCTCCCATGACCCTCTCCAAGTCCACTGATAGGGGAGGTCCTCCTCCCCTTCCATCTGACCCTAGCCTATCAGGTCTCATCAGGACTGGCAGCTTCCTCTGTTGCCTGGCAAGGTTGCTCCGCCCTCAGGGGGAGGTGATCAAAGAGCCAGCCACTAGGTTTTTTAAAAAAATACTTAAAAGACACTAAGCAAAAAGGAGGGCCCTGGATAAGATGGTCAATCCTTACTCAGAAAGGCAAACAGGACAGACATCAGAAGAGAGAGAAAACAAGGAACAGGAAAGGAGCCTACCACAGAGGGCCTCTGAAAGACTCCACCCATCAGGGTATCAAAGCAGATGCTGAGGCTCATTGCCAAGCTTTGGGCAGAGTGCAGAGAATCTTATGAAAAAAAAAAAGGGGGAGATAGACTTGGAGGGGACAGGAGCTCTACAAGGAGAGCAACAGAACCAAGAAATCTGGGCCCAAGGGTCTTTTCTGAGACTGCTATTCCAATGCCTGGAGATAACCTAGAACCCCTGCATAGATGTAGTCCATGGCAGCTCAGTGTCTAAATGGGTTCCCTAGTAATGGGAACAGAGACTGTCTCTGACATGAACTCAGTCGCTGGCTCTTTGATCACCCCCCCCCCCAGGCAGCCTTACTAGGCTACAGAGGAAGACAGTGCAGCCAGTCCTGATGAGACCTGATAGGCTAGGGTTAGAGGGAAGGAGAGCAGGACCTCCCCCATCAGTGGACTTGGAGAGGGACATGGGAGGAGAGGAGGAAGGGATGGTGGGGTTGGGAGGGAGGGAGGGAGGGAGGGGGCTACAGCTGGGATACAAAGTGAATAAACTAATTAATATAAAAAGATAAAAATATTAAAAAAGTAAAAAAGAAATACTTAGATTCTTATTTTGTGTCATCTTGGTGGATAATTTAATTAAAAACATGCCTGCACAGTAAAAAGCCAAAATGTCTTTTCTAATTCCTAACTTTGCCTTCCCATAATATTCTTATCTGTTCTGTTTTTCTATTTGTTGGTTAAAGATTTCCTTTATAAGAGTTGCCATGGTCATTGTGTCTCTTCACAGCAATGGAAACTCTAACTGGGTAATAAGGTTGCTTGTTTGTTTTTATGTTTTGTTCTGTGTTTTTAAGAAGATGACACACTAACTTCCATAGTTGGCAACTTAATCTTTGACAATGGTATAGGAACACATCCTAGACGTAAAAGCAGTCCCTTTAACAAATGTGGCTCAGTAAATTAGATATCCATATGTAGAATAATGAAACTAGACTATATCTCTTACCCTGCAAAAACTCTTCAGTACGAAATGGATCAAACACCTTCACGGGAGGGCAGAATGTCTGAAATTATTACAGTAATACATGGTCAACACTTCGAGGCATAGGCAGAGACTTTGTGAAAAGGACTCCAGTAGCACAGAAAATAATCTGGAGATCTGAGAGACAAGCTGGAGTTTAATAAAAAAGAAATAAAGAAAAGAAAGGAAAAGCTCCTGCACAGGAAACAACCAGCAATGTCATGAGACAACCTATAAAACAGAAGAAAATATTTGCCAACTACATTTTACAAGAAATTAGAATCTAGAATTTATAAAGCACCCAAGAAGTTAAATACCAAACTACCAAGTTGTCCCAATTCTAAAAATGGACTGTGAGCTGAATAGGCAGTTCTCAAAAGAAAAAAAAAAAAAGCATATGTAGACAGTAAATATTGCTAAGAGTATTCTTCAATACCCTTAGCCACCTGGAAAACACAAATCAAAACTACATTTGGATTCCATTTCAATGCAGTCAGAAGGGCTAGCATTGAGGTAAATGACAAATATGGCAAAGAAATGGAGAAAGAGCACCCTCATACAGTGCTAGAGGGAATGTAAGCTGCTTTAGTCACTATAGAAATAGTATGGAAGTTCCTCAAAATTTGTAAAATATAAATAAGCAAAAAATAACCATCATATTATAAAGCCATCTCTCTCCTGAGTAAAGACTCAAAGGATGCTAAACCAGCATACCACAGAGATGTTTGAAAGTCCATATTTAAAGGAATTCAATTCCTAATAGCAAAGATGATAGCCAGTCAATTATATACACATTATCCATACCTGAAACAGGCTTTACTGAACCATGAATAAGAATAAAATTATAATATTTGCAAGAGAATAGATGGAATTAGAGATCATCATTTTAAGCAAAGTGGGATAGACTCAGAAGGGCAAAAAAAGGATTTTATCTATTATTTCTAAATCTACTTTTAATATATAAATCAAAAGTAGAATATGGAATATGAGAGAAGTTGAGAGAAAAACTATAGGAAGAAGGGATGAGAAATAAACCTAGCAAATGAGTATATGTGACGTGAAAACAGAAAGAAAGACTATTTGTGTGGGGTGGGTAAGCAAGAGAGAGGATGAGGGTTGAGAGAAGTGGTACAACCCAAAAATCTCAGCAGCAGGGAGATGAAGACAAGAGAGATTAGGAGTTCAAGGCCAGCCTTAGTTATGTGGTGAATTTGAGTCCAGGCTGGGCCACATAAGACCCACCAGAAAAAAAGATTTTAAAAATGAATGAATTAAGAAGGAAAGAGGATAGAAGGAGATAAATAAGAGGGAAAGAGAAAAATATAAGAAAAGGAATCAAAAGATAAGGGAGGCAAAGGAGGAAAATAGAGGGCAATTAAAGACAAAGTATAATGATACACAGGTGTGAGGGTAAAAAGAGTCACAATGAAACCCACTGCTCTATGTACAACTAAGATGTTTCAAAGATTTAAAAGAATTATTTACACATTTGACAACATAGGTGTAAACAGTGTTGTTAAAAGATATTATAAAAATTGAGAAGATGAGATCATAATGTTAGAAAAAACTAAAGGCAGCAAACAGAACCCATGTGAATCCAGAAGACAGGGAAACCCATAAGCCCTATTCAAACAGCTAAAAAATATTACAAGGAATTTGTAACCAAGGTTGAGTGCTGCATGCGGTATGGATGAGTGTTAAATGATCTTAACCAAACCTTAAGCCATGCCAATAAAGCTGTCTAAGGCAGTGGCTCTCAACCTTACTAATGCTGTGGCCTTGTAATACAGTTTCTCATATTGTGGTGACCCCCGGTCAAAATTATGTTGCTGCTCCATAACTGTAATTTTGCTACTGTTATGAAGTAAACATCTGATTGTTACCTCTAAAGGGATGGCAAAGCATAGGCTAAGAACCACTGATCTAAGAGCTAGGGATGTTTCTCAGGGCTAGAGCACTTGGCTTAGCATGTACAAATCCATGCGGTCAATCCCCAAGGCTTTTGTGCATGTGTGTATATATACATATATACATACATACATACAAATATGTATATTATATATATACAAATATATATACTAGATATATTCCTGTCTTTCATTAGAAAAACAACAGGTTTATAAGTAATAGTAGTATAATAAAACATAATAAGATAAAAGAAAAACTAACAATCAGAATAGGAGAAAACAAACAGAAAAAAAAAGGAGCCCAAGAAAAGGCACAAGAAACAGATATAGATACAGAGACAATCCTCAACCCTACCCCGTCCACACACTCAGGAATCCCATTAAAAACACTAAACTGGAAGCCAAATTTACACACAAAGGACCTGTGTGGTAAAAAGAAAGAAATGAGTACATATAGTAAATTGAAAATAAGATATTTTTTTAAAAGCGAGCTCTGACAAAACATGAGACAAGGAACAAATTCCAAAGGTGCTGTTGAATTTGTTTTCTGTTGGCCATCTACATGCAGCCTACCCTTAAGAGTAGTTTATTCCCCTAGTGAGAAACACTTGGAGGAAAGTAAGTCTTCATTCCCAAGTGGTTATCAACTGGAAATTGTTTCTGGGTTAGGGGATGGGGCATGTGTCCAACTCTTCCGGGTCTCTGTGAATGCATACATGCATCATTCCTGTTGATTTAAAGGGTCTTGTTTCCTTGGTGTCCTCCATCCTCTCTGGCTCTTGCACTCTTTCTGCCTCCTCCTTCACAGCGTTCCCTGAGCTCTAAGAGGAAGGAATTTTATGGAGACATCCTGTGTAGGACTGAATGTTCTAAGGTCTCTCGTCCTCTGCCTAATATCCGGGTGTGGGTCTGTATATTTGTTTCCAACCTGCTGTAGGAGGAAGCTTCTCCGATGATGGCTGAGCAAAGCACTGCTCTATGAGTACAGCAGAATGTCATTAGGCGTTGGTTCATTGAACTTTTTTTCTTTAGAACATATTATTTGGTTTATTGCTAGGTCACTGGGCTATCTAGTCTCAGGTTCATGCTCATCCAAGTAGTGTCAGGTATGGGTTCCATCTTTGAGAGTGAGCCTCAAGTCAAACCAGATATTGCTTTGTTATTCCCACAAGTTTTTGTCACCACTGCTCTAATGCGTCTTGTGCAACAGACACCATGGTAAATCAAAGAGTCTGTGGCTGGGTTGGTGTTTACATTTCTCTTTTGCTAGCATGCAGAGTACCTTCCTGTACAAAAGACATTAGTCCCTAGGGGTGAAGACTCTGTGTAGGCACCATGTTCAGTGAGTTGTCTATGTTCTATCCTCTGCTACGGGGCCTTGCCATCAGCTTGTGGAGAGCAACCTATAAACTTGGCAACAGCTGTGGTTATTTGGAGATTTTCATGGGTTCTCCTTGGCCAAAAACTCAAGTAGATGTAACCCATTCCTGGTACTGGAAGCTTTATCTGTTGATAAGATGACCTGTTGGGATTCTGTATTCCTCCTTATTTGGCAATTTTATTTAGATCACCTCCATATAGGTAGATACTTTATGAATGCATACCAAATTTGTCTTTCTTGGTCTGGGTTACCTCACTCAGTATGATTTTTTTTCTAGTTCCTCCTATTTACCTGAGAATTTCATAACTTCATTTTTTTAATAAAGAAATGTTCCATTATGTAAATGTACGTTTTCTTTATCCATTCATCTGTTGAAAAGTATCTAGGTTGTTTCCAATTTCTGATTATTATGACTAGAGCAGCAATGAAAATGGTTGAGCAAGTGTCTTTGTGATAAAATGAAACATCCTTTGGGTAGATCCAAGAATGGTGTAGCTGGATCTTGAGGCAGATTGATTATCATCTTCCCCGGGAAACACCACGCTGTACAAATTTGCACTCCCACCAGCAGTGGATGAGTGAACCCTTTACCCCACATGCCTGCCAGGATGAGTTGTCATTAGTTTCATTGCTCTTGGCTATGCTGACCAGTGCAAGATGAAATCTCAAAGTAGTTTTGAATTGCATTTGCCCGATGACTAAAGATATTGAACATTTTTGAGTTTCCTCTATTGAGAATTCTCTGTTTAGATCTTTTTCCCATTTTTAACTGAGTTGTTTTCTTACTATCTAGATTTTTATTTCTTTATTTTTTAATATTAGTCCTCTATTGGTAAAAAAAAAAAAAAGATTTTTTCCTTCTAAGCTGCCACTTTCTCCAAATGATTGTGTCCTTTGGTGTGGAAAAGCTTTTAGTATCATGAGGTTACATTGGTTACATTTATTAATTGTTGATCTTAGTGATCTTAGTGCTTGAGCTAACAGTGTTCTGTTCGGAGAGTCAATGAGTTCAAGGATGTTGTCCTCTTTGTTATCATCTTCAGTGTTTCTTGTTTTATGTTGAGGTCTTTAATCCATCAGAAGTGGAGTTTTGTGCAATGTGATAAGTATGAGTCCCTTTGAATTATTCTACCCAGCTCTCCAATTTGAACAGTACCACTTGTTGAAAATGCTATTTTTTATACAGTGTGTATTTCTGACTTTTTAACATTTTATTTTATCTATACATTTATTTATCACAATTTATTCACTTTGTGTACCTGCTGCAGCCCCCTCTCTCATCTCCTCCCACCCACTCTCCCTCTTCCCCCCCTGTGCCTTTTCCATAGTCCCCTGATAGGGGAGGTCCTCCTCCCCTTCTATCTGACCCTAGCTTATCAGGTCTCATCAGGGCTGGCTGCACATCTTCCTCTGTGGTCTGGCAAGGCTGCACCCCCCCCCCCCCAGGACCCAGTGAGTTCATGTCAAAGACACCCCCTGTACCTTTTACTAGAGAACTCACTTGGAAACTGAGCAAGTAATGGGCTTCCTTTGAACAGGGGGTCTATTTCTGACTTCTTTATTCAAAATCAGGCCATAGATATATGAGTTTAATGTCTTGATCTTCAACTCAATTCCATTGGTTAACATGTCTGGTTCTGTGCCAATACCACACTGGTTTAATTCCTATAGCTTTGTAGTACAATTTGAATTCAGAGAAGGTGATACCTCCAGAAGTTATTTTATTATTCAGGATTGTTTTAGCTATCGTGTGTGTGTTTGTGTGTGTGTGTGTGTGTGTGTCTCCTTATAAAGCTGAAATGTTTTTTTTCAAGATCTGTGATGAATTTCATTTATGATTGCAATGAATCTGTAGATTGCTTTTAGTAGGATTGGCATTTTCAATATATTAATCCTACTGATCCATGAGCATGGGAGATCATTTCATCTTCTGATATCTTCTCCACTTTATTTATTCAATGTCTTAAACTTTTATCATAGAAATCTTCTACTTGCTTAGTTAGAGTTACTACAGGATGTTTTATATTATTTGAGGCTATTGTGAAAGGTGTAGTTTCTCTAACTTCTTTTTTTTATTAATTACAGTTTATTCACTTCATATCCCACCTGTAGCTCCCTCCCTCTTCCCCTTCCAATCCCGCCCTCCCTCCCTTTCCTTCACACATGCCCCTCCTCCAGTCTACTGATAGGGGAGGTCCTCCTCCCCTTCCTTCTAATTTCTTTTTCAGTCCATTTGTTGTTTGTATACAGGAAGCTGGTTGATTTGTGTGTGTGAGTTAATTTTGTATCTAGGTACGTTGCTGAAATTTTTAGCATTTGTAGTAGGTTCCAAGTGGAATTTTTAGGGTCACTTATGTGCTCTATCATATAGTCTTCAAAAGATAATTTGACTTTTTTCTTTTCCATCTTGTAATATCTTGATGTCCTTCAATAGTCTGATTCCTCTAGCTAAGACTTCAAATACTATATTAAATAGACAAAAAGAGTGGGCAACTTTGTCTTGCTCCTGACTTTAGTGGAATTGTTTTAAGTTTCTCTCCATTTTAGTTGATGTTGGCTATGGGCTTGATGTAAATTACAAATTTCTTCCTTTATTATGTTGAAGTATGTCCCCTGTATCACTGAACTCTCCAGGACTTGAATCCTGAATGGAAGTTAGATTTTGTCAAAGGCCTTTCTACCTCTAATGAGATGATCATGTGGTTTGTCTTTCAGTTTGTTTATATGGTGGATTAGATTTGTCAATTTACATATATTGAACCATCCCTGACTCTCTGGAATGAAGCTTATTTGATCACGTTGGATAATCTTTTAAATGTGTCCTTGGATTCTGTTTGCAAGTATTTTATTGAGTGATTATCTTCGCCACTGAGGGGCCTGAGCTGTTTGTGCTGGCTGTACTGATACACAATTCTCTGGATAAAATGCATTTCGGCAGAGGGTGTTCAAATTCAGTGCAGAGGAAGAGATGGGATCGCATATTAGTGGAAATGTGGCTGAAAATCTTTTCTGAAGTGTAACATGAAAGCTCTTGTCAGAACCCTTAACAGCTGTGTCATTATCTCAGTGTGAGAGTATTACAAAAGATTTCTATTTCCATCTTTGTGCGTTTTTGCATTTTAAATTTTTTTCCAATGACTAAATTGCGTTTATGACAAGAAAAGAAACAATTATATACCTTATGAAGTTGAAAAGAGCAGCATGCAAACATTTTGCATACAATCTACCCCACTCTAAAGTAAGTAGGCATACACATAAAACTGTATTTAGGGAAAGTACCCAAATAAACAAAAACACAACTGCAATAATTCATCAATGAGAAATACCGTTCTGTCTTTTTTTGTTATTTTCCATCTTTATATAATGAATACGTGGTACTTTCATGATAGTACCAATTAATTTTATTTGAACATAAAACTGTAGGCAAATTTACCTTAGCTGCTTGAAAAACAAGGCTTTGTTTTCCCTGTTGCCTAAATAGACTTTAAATTTACTGGAAAATCATTTCCTGGAGCAAGCAGGAGGAAAAGGGGGCGGGCTATAAGTGGATGAGAGGGTGAGAAGGAAAGCATACATTATTTACCGTTTCCAAACTCTTCTAGGTTTTCAGAACTGCCCGGCAACCCTTCTAGCTGTCTCTATACAGGTCCTTTCCTAACACTCTAAGCAGCTATCACAAGCCCTCACCACGCTCATCAGGATCCTGTCCTTTCCCCTCTGCAGGTGACCTTGCTGTCTGCCTCACCAAAGTCAGATGTCCTACAGTGTACAATGTCTTTCCTTCTCCAGGACTTCTCTCCAAGATCACCCATTTCTTATAAGTTTTGAATTTGTTTTTATTAGTATTTAAAGTATGAAAAGTAATGGGATTTGTTACATAATTTTCATATATTCTTTGCTTTTCATTCATTACCTTCCCTGTTTTCCCTCCAATATCCCTCTTGGTCTCTTCTCTATCATTGCCTCTCTTCTGCTTTCATGTCACCTGTAGCTTATTGTTTCTCCTTCCCCCCCCCCCCACTTCTGCCCTTTAAGATCTTTTGGTCCTCTTTGAGTATTTGCTCAAAAACACACAAACACACACATATATGTGTATATACATATACACACTCACATATAAAAAAAGGAAAATGCACAGCATTTGCATTTTGAGCCTGGTAAATTTGTTTAATACACTTATTTCCATTTTCCTGCACTACCATGATCTCATTTTTCTTTGTGGATGAGTGCAATCCCACTGTATGTATGCACATTCTCTTTATCCATCTATCTGCTGATGGAAGTCTAGACTGGTTTATTTACTAGCTATTTTGAATAGCACAGAAATAAACGTGAGCTTTGAAGTATCTCTGGAAGAATGTAAGAATCCACTGTGTACACGTTAATGGTTAGGTTATTTGAAAAAGTGTTCAATATCCTTAGCCACCAAATTCAAACTACTATCACCCTAGAATAGTGATAGTATAGTCAGAATAGTGACCACCAAGAAAACAAGCAACAACAACAAAAATGCTAGCAAGAATGCTAGAACCTTATCTATTGTTGACAAAGATGTAAACTGATTTAACCACTATGGAAAACAGTATGGAGATCTCACAAACTATCAGTTCTTGAAGAATTAATAAAAAGAAAAATAAATAAAGAGAAAATAATTTCATACAATATGGGTTTCTGGGTCATCCTCATGAGAATCAATCACTTGGAGAAATCACTAAAACTTCAGAAGACAGAAAAAAAAATGATAATTTACAAATAAACCATAGGCAAAATTATTTCATTTATATTGATTACCTGTCTTTAAAGTTACCTAGAAAAAAATGAAAAATAAGGATATATTCTTCTGTCCAGCTCAGTGGATTCTTGGTTTAGTCTGTTATTTCATTCATCAAAACTACAAAATAGTCACTTATATAGTCCCTTTGTAGATATATGACTATTTAAAAACAGACATTTTCAGTGGTTGAATGTCAACGATCTTGCTAAATTTCTCAAAGGAACACTAACAGGGCACATAAAAGCCATTAACACATAAATCCAGCACTAAGGGCAAGCCAATAAATCTGCAAGTGTTTTTCTGTCTGACTTGAATAATTCTTCGTTAGCTATCTCAAGAGACAAAGTTAATCTCCACATTGCAACCATAGTTATGCCGTTCAATATGTCATTTTTTTCCTTCTGTGTTCACTTGCACCCCTCCCAACTCTCTATCTCATACAGGGGAAATTCCAATTCCATACACAGACAGGCAGAATCCTCCAAGATCTTACTCCGCACTACCCATCTGTCTTCATCTGGAACTACCATATCCCTTTGGCTCCCACTAACCTGCCTGATTCACATACTTTAAATGTTGTCTTTAACCAAGACAATTTTTCCATCTGTTTAAAAGGGATATCTTTCTTTCTTCAATCAGAATAAGTGACATCTCTTCTGAGAAATCTTATACTTCTTAAAAGCATTCCCTAATTCTGCCTTCATTTTCTTTCTATTGCATTTATCCCTATATGGCATACTCTATTTTTTTCCTCACTTCATTTCCTAAGTCATGGAGTTTAACTCACCATTGTACGTTTACATTTACATAAAGCCTGATGGTACATGCCTGTTACTCCAGCAAGGCAAGATCAAGTGCTCATTCTTCACTTGAGAGTTTTAGATTTTTATTCAATATAATAATAATAATTATCATTATTATTATTATTATCATTATTATTATTATTATTTTTATTTGTTACAATTTATTCACTTTGTATCCCAGCTATATCCCCCTCGTCTCTTCCCAGTTCCACTCACCCATCCTCTTTTCCTCCTATGCCCCTTCCCTAGTCCCTGACCCTAGCTTATCAGGTCTCATCAGGGCTGGCTGCATTATCTTCCTCTGTGGCCTGGGAAGGCTACACCCCCCGGGAGAGCTGATCAAAGACCCTGTCACAGAGTTCACGTCAAAGACAGCCCCTGATCCCCTTACTAGTAAACCCACTTAGAAACTAAGCAGCCTAGGGCTACATCTGTGCAGGAGGTCCTCTCCATGCATGATCCTTGGTTTGAGTATCAGTCTCTGCAGGACCCCATGGGCCCAGGTTTTTGGCTCTGTTGTTTCCTTGAGGAGCTCCTGTCCCCTCCAGTTCTCTCTGACTCACCGTTCTTTCATAAGATTCCCTTCACTCTGTCCAAAGTTTGGCTATGAGTCTCAGCCTCTGCTTCGATACCCTGATGTGCAGAGTCTTTCAGAGGCCCTCTGTGGAAGGCTCCTGTCCTGTCCCATCTTCTCCTACTTCTGATATCTATCCTGTTTTCCCTGCTGACTGAGGTTTCAGCCTCTTCCCCAGTGTCCTCCTTCTTGTTTACCTTCTTTAGAACTATAGATTTTAGGATGTTTATCCTATATCTTATGGCTAATATCCACTTATAAGTAAGTATATACCATATGTATCTTTCTGCTTCTGGGTTACCTCACTCAGGATGATTTTTTTCTAGTTCCATCCATTTGCCTGCAAATTTTGGGGCTGGAGAGATGGCTCAGAGGTTCAGAGCACTGGCTTTTCTTCCAAAGTTCCTGAGTTCAACTCCCAAAAACCACATGTTGGCTCATAACCATCTATAATGAGATTTGGTGCCCTCTTCTTACCTGCAGGTACAAATGCAGACAGAATACTGTATAAATAATAAATAGGTGGGTTTTATCTCTGCCTATAAAAGAAAGGAAAATAGTATATACTAGGGGCGCAATAAATATTTATCAAATGATTAGCTAATGAAAAATTAAATATGATAAGGCCAAGACAGGCTAATGAGATCTGCATTTTATTTGATTGTACTTTGCAGATGAAGAGGAAGATGGCCAAAGAGAAAAGGAATTTAATGGGGAAAAAGACAAGAAAGGATTCCATGCATAAAAATTGCATGAGGCAAATCAAAACAAAAAGCACAAAAACATTTTACAGATCAGTGTTGAAAAGGTGGGAATTTCCACTTTAGAGTGCCTTTCTTTAAACTCAGATTTTAACCTTCTGAATCATTATTAGTGACTGTTTTACCAACACTTTGGGATATCTGGAGTCTTTTACCTTCCTTTATCAGGTGAAATTGTGCATATCTGAGGAATTTGCTGCAGAGCATCTTCCCTTTATCATTATTAAAAGAACCTCAGCATCCTTGGTAATACCCTTCTTGTGTTTAAACCCACTGTTTCCAATACTAATACAACCAGTCAGCTTTCCTCTCTTGCTGTTGTTCATGCCTATTTGCATGAGTTTTACCCATACATTCATGGTTACTCACTTGGTATTTATGCTTTTCCCTTGCCTTATTTATTTTCCCTATCTTATACTATTTGGTTTTATACTAACACAAAGTTACCAATGCTTTAAAAATAATTTGTACAGTTTCTCTTATAACTTCAGTTAACTTATACTTACTTCAATAGTATCTATTCTACTCTTAAAGGTCTATATAGTTGTTGTTGTTGTTTTTTAAGTAAGATACAGTACTTTTCAGATCTAGAATGTGTGCCTGATGATTTTATATAATTTCTTATTGCTGGATTAGGGTTTTTCTACCTACACTTGTACAATCATCAAATACATATTTTTATAGCATCAAGTATATTTATGATCGTATTTGGAGTATTTATAATAGTATTTGAGCAATCTTTTTTGCTAATTCTAATATCCCTGTAATATGAGATTATTATTATTATTATTATTATTTCCTCCTGCTGGTTTTTGGAGACTTAGTGATCCTTATGTTTTAGAGGTAATACCTACTCCCAGACCCCCAAGTTTAAAGCTTTGAAGGATCGGTGTCCAGCTGGTGGTGCTACTGAGAAGTGGTGGAAAGTATGTGAGGTGGAACGTGGCTGGAAGAAGTGTGTCACAGGAGGCATGGCCTTGAAAGAGAGATAGACACCCCTACAAACTCCTGCTTGCTGGATGGCAAGAGGCAAGCAGCTTTCCTCTGACACCCTGTTCTACAGTGATGCTCTACATCATTACACATTCAGACTTGTAGAGGTATAGGCTGGGACCTGTAAAACCATGAGCCAAAATAATTTCTTCTCTTAAGCTTTCTTCGGTATCTTGTCCTGGAATAGAAATATCACTAACATGATTGTGTAATACGGCTGTACATCAATCTATTGTCTAATGCTCCCAACGTTGTTTCCTTTTTTACTTTTGTCCAGTTGTAGTGTTTACAGTACAAACATAAGTTTGACACGAAACACTCTACTACACATGAATAAGAGATATTTATATATTTTTATTTACATAAAAATTTTGTAATTGAATAAATCTCACTCTATTTATTCACAAAATATCCTAAATGATAAACATAGTTAGACTCCAACTGCCAATAAATCATGTTTACTTTTAAATTTTTACTTCATTTTTAAATTTATATAAAAGGACGGATATGACAAAATTCTTTGTCTTAATTCAAAGAGGAAGATGAATTGCTAGTGTGTGGATACATGGATACACATGTGTATATACCACAGAGAAATGAATAATAACCTTCCCACAAGAGTACTATATTTATAATAAGTACAAACACCTTCAATGTTACCTCTGGGTCCTCTCTATTGTCTCTAAAAATAGCAACTTGCTTTTTCAAATACTCAAAGGACAAAAGCAGAGAGGTAATTAAAAAATATGTCATCAATCTCACTGATTTCACAAAACAATGAGACAAAATACCTTGATAATCTCCCGCAGATTTGCAAAATAAAAGTATGTTTAAGACATGGAAAGACAAGAAACCCTACCACACACCTATGAGGCCTTCATTGGTGGCACTTTTCAGCCCTCAGCCTTTCCAAATTCATTTTGACCTTGTGTCCTAGATAAATTTAACCCCTGAGCAGCAAATCACAGTAAGTCCTTGGATGGGAGAAACGTAAAACAAAAGTTGTAGTAGGAAAAAATCTTGATTCTAAGTAGAAAATGACCTGGAGGTGACAAGAGCTCTACAAGAAAAACAGAGGCAACTCACCAGAGCCCAGAGGGCCTTGCTGAGACTGAAACATCAACCAAGGACCATGCATGAACTGGACCTAGGCCCTCTACAAAGATGTAGCAGATGGGCAGCTTAGGCCTCATGTGGGTCCTCCAGTAAGGGGACTGGGGACTGCATTGAACACAGACTCACCAGCTTTTTGATCACTTCCCCTTGGTGGGACTGCATTTTCAGGCCACAGAGGAAGAGAACATGCTGAGTCCTGATACAACTTGATGAGCTAGGGTGGATGGGAAAGAGAGCTCCCCTTTTCTGAGGAAGAGGTGAGGGAGGAAGAAGGAGGGAAGGAGCTTACAGCTGGAAGGGGGAGGGATAGGACTACAACAAGGTTGTAAAGTAAATAAAAATAAATTTATTAATTTTGAAAAATAAAAAAGATATAATGCCTAAGAAGTGGCCTGTTTGAAAGGACATATATGTCTTGAAGTTTTTTCTCCCATTCCCATTCCTGGCTATAGTTTAAGGTGTGGACATTTTTTATTCTTGGAGGATAAAAGGGACAGAAAGCAAACTAGCCTGAATAGACAATAAGTCCCTAAAAAAACAAAACAAAACAAAACAAAACACAAACAAAAAATCTGATGACTCTTTTCTGAGATTCTATAAGCATCTCCTTCTAGAACTGGCGATAGATAATCAGACTGTTATAGTACATGAGGTTTCCTTAGGATCCTTTGGTTTCAAAAGAAGAGAATTCTACTTTTTATTCTCATTTATTTATTCTATTCATTTTAAATCCTTGTAGAACTTCCTCTCCTCCCCTCCCAGTCCCCATCCTCTTTTCCTCCTGCCTCCTCCCCGTTTCCTCAGAAAAAGGGTAGCTCCCTTTCCCATCCACACCAGCTCAACAGTTGCATCAGGACTGAACCTGTCTTCTTCTCCTGCAGCGTAGCAAAGCATTGCCTCCAGGGGAAAGTGATCTAAAAGCCAGCAAGTGAGTCTGTGTCTGGTGCAGTTCTCACTTCCCTTATTAGAGGACCCACTTGAAGCCTAAGCTACCCATCCACTACATCTTTGTAGGGAGACTAGGTGCAGTTCATGCATGGTCCTTGGTTGATGCCTATCTCAGAAAACTGCTCTGGGCTCTGGTGAGTTGGCCCTGTTGTTTTCTTGTGGAGCTTCTGTCTCTTCTGGGTCCTTTTTTCTTTCCTCCCACTATTCTCCAGGACTCCCTAAGCATCGCCCAAGGTTTGGCTGTGAGACTCAGCATCTGTTTTGAGGTGCTGCTGGATAAAGCCTCTTGGAGGACAACTCTATCAGGGTCCTGTCTACAAGCTTAAAAAAATATTGTTCATAGTGTCAGGGGTTGGCACTCTCCAATAGGGTAGGTCTTTGGTTGGGACAGGCATTAGTTGGACATTCCCTCAATCTCTGTTCCATCTGTTCTATCTTTCTCCCTGCACATCTCGTAGGCAGCATAAATTTTGGGTCAAAGTTTTTGTGGGTGGGTTGGTGTTCTCCTCTCTTTATGAGAAGACTAGCCTAGTTAGTAGAAAAATGCAAGTAAATCCATATTTATCTCCTTGCACAAAACTGAAATTCAAGTGGATAAAAGACCTCAATATAACACCGGACACGTTAAATATATTAGAAGAGAAAGAGGGGAAGAGTCTTGAACTCATCGGCAACTTCCTGAACAGAACATCAACAGCTCAGGCTCAAAGATCTACAACTAATAAATAGGACCACTTGAAACCGAAAAGCTTCTGTAAGGCAAAGGACACTGTCAATGGAATGAAAAGACAGTATACATATTGGGAAAAGATCTTCATCCATCCTACATCTGACAAGGGGCTAATATCCAAAATATATAATGAATTCAAGAAATCAAACACCAGTTATCAAAATAACCCAATTAAATAATGAGTACAGAACTAAACAGAATTCTCAACAGAGGACTCACAAATGGTCAAGAAGCACTTAAAGAAATTCTCAACTTCTTTAGTCATCAGGGAAATGAAAATCAAACTGACTCTTAGATTCTATCTCACACCAGTCAGAATGTCTAAGATCAATATCTCAAGTGACAACACATGCTGGAGGAGATGTGGAGAAAGCAGGACACTCCTCCATTGCTGATGGGAGTGCAAACTTGTACACCACTTCGGAAATCAATCTGGCACTTTCTCAGAAAACTGGGAATAACTTTATCTCAAGACCCAGCTATACTTCTCTTGGGTATATACCAAAAAGATGCTCTGCCATACAACAAGAACTCTTGCGCAACTATGCTCACAGCAGCTTTATTTGCAATAGCCAGAATCTGAAAACAATCTAGATGTCCCTAAACTGAAGAATGGATAAAGAAACTGTGGCACATTTACACAGTGGGATACTATTCAGCTATGAAAAACAAAGAAATTATGAAATTTGCAGGCAAATGGACAGAGCTAGAAAATATAATCCTGAGTGAGGTAACCGAGACCCAGAAAGACAAACATGGTATGTACTCACTTATAAGTGGATTTTAGCCATATAGTACAGGATAAGCATACTGTGTGCACAGACCCAAAGAAGATAAGTAATAAGGAGGACCCAAGTGAGGATGCAAAAAACTCACTCAGAAGGGGAGACAGAATAGACAGAGGGAATGACTGATGAAAGGGAACAGGGTAGGAGAGGGGGCACAGAGAGTTAAGAGGATGGAGATCAGACCTGAGGAGAGCAAGGGTGAGAGGACAGAAGGGCTGTAGAGAAAAGAGAAACTGAGGGTGGGGACATCTCTGTGACAAGCTGGAGACCTAAATCAGAGCAGGCTCCTGGGAGGATATAAGGGAGATTCAAAGAGTAGCAGAGGCCATAGAGACTGGAAAGTTCTTTCCTATCTTACCATTTCAGCTACTTGTCCAGCAATTCTTCCTAGTAGGAAGGAACAGAAAGACATAAAAGTAGCCACTCCTTTGCAGTTCTCCCTGGCTTTGGTCATATTAGTAAGAATTCTAAAGGTTAGAACAAGTTACATAACAATTAAATTCTTGGCAGAGTTAAGAGGGATAGTGTAGGAAGGATAATTGGAATGCACCTCTCCCTACCATACCACTCCAGGTCCTTCATTTTATTCTTCGGTTTTTCAGCGTTGTTTCATTAGATTACACCCTTTTCCTCATCTGGTAGTGGTGGTTGTTGTTGAAAGTGTGTATGAGTGTGCCTACGAGTAGTAAGGAAGGGATTATTTTAACTTTTTTTTTCTTTGTGCGGTTATTAGGAAAAAACACGTATGATTTGCACTCTTGATGGCTATTTTTGTTTGAAGGAACTTTTTCATTTGCCCAACAATCTTCAGAGTTTGACACTTTGTCACTTCAAGGTACAGTAATGAGGAGATTAAATATAACCGAACACACGCCATTCTTTAACAATTTTAATTATACGTCTATATTCTAAATATTGACCTTGGGTAATGCAAACAGAGGCATGGACAAGATCAGTATGTCATCTGTCCTCACAGTTTACCTACGGATAGAGATGATGTCCACAAGAACCACTGGCTACATTACACTAAAACTAAAACAAGCCTGGGGCCGAAGAGGGTTCTCCTCCTGCTACATATTCATAACGTGCTGCTGGAACATAGAGAGAGTAAAATGTCAATGCTTTTCTCTTCCCACACCTGTAAATAACTAACATGATGGCAACGCATTTCACTCAGCCCTAGTAATTTTAGGAACTGTAACAGACAGCATACAGATGTAATAATGTTTATGTTTTCCTAGTACAGCTTGATGCAAGTCATGCCAGCTTAAGGCAAGCAGGGCTTGCTGGGAATGAAATGTTTTACCTCAAAGGATTAGTGATGTTTGTGATAGCAATAGGAAGTGACTAGTGATGGATTCTAAGAGAACTTAAATAAGGTATTCAGTGTATAAGAAGAGGACAAAAGCAAACACTTTATATCCTTTATATCTTTCTCTAGCCATTAGGATTAGAAGCCCTGAACTCCATTTATGATATATGGTCTTATCCAACCAAATGAAAATACATTCATCACAATACCTTGTGGCAAGACATTTGAACTGAACACAGTATCTTAGGAATAGAATTCAAGACCGCCCTTTATGACACATTTTTTAATCTACAGCCACTGATAATAGAACCACTTTTATTTTGAAGTGCTTCTTTATTATGCATTCTGTATTTGCATAATATATTTTAATCAAGCATGCAAAATGCACAGACACTATTTTGTCATTGTTGTCATCATTGCTGTTTTGTGCTGAGACAGGGTCCTCCTATGAAGCCCTGGCTATCCTTTTGTTGTTGTTGTTGGTCTTTTTTATTCTTATAATTTTTTTATTTATTACAATTTATTCACTTTGTATCCCAGCTGTAGCCCCCCACCCTTGTCCACTCCTAATCCTGCCCTCCCTCATCTCCTCCCATGTCCCTCCCCCAGTCTACTGATAGGAGAGGTCCTCCTCCCCTTCCATCTGACCATAGCCTATCAGGTCTCATCAGGACTGGCTGCATTGTCTTCCTCTGTGGCCAGGCAAGGCTGTCCCCCCACCTCAGACGGAGGTGATCAAAGAGCCAGCCACTGAGTTCAGACCTGGCTATAGTCAAACACTCAATGCAAACCAAGCTGACCTCAAACTCACAGATATCTGTCTGTCTTTTCCTCAGTGCTGGTCTTAATATTATGCATAATCATACCCTGATCTTAGATACTAATTAACCTTTCCAATATTCCAACCAGACAAAAAACTTATGCATTTGTATAAGTCAATCTGCATAATCATTCAACTTCACAGATATTAATGAAGACTAATCACTATTTAAGTCATAAAATAAGGTAAATCATTTAAAAGAAATTCTTAGTTTCCACTCGGACACAGGTCTCTTGATAATTCAATTAAATTAATTTAAAAATCAATATTAGCCAGAATAGTTTGCTGGAAAATAAAGAAAAAGTTTATTCTTTAAAGATGTAACTATTTTAATTATATGCAGGTGTGTGGGTGAGTGTGGATTTGTGTAGGAGCGCAGGTGCCCACAGAGGCCAAGGGTGTCAGCACTCCCCAGACCTGAAGCTGTGGGTGGGAGCTGCCATGTGTGGGTGCTGCAAGCAGAACCTTGGTCGTCTACAAGAGCAGTGCACACCCAGCCACCGAGCCATCTCTCAAGCTCCCTTTTTGTTATTTTTTTTTTAATTTCATCTGTCCTATTGACAGTGTCCTTTGACTTACAGAAGCTTTTCACTTTCATGAGGTCCCATTTATTAATTGTTGATTTCAGAGCCTGCACTGCTGATGTTCTGTTCAGGAAGTTGTCTCATATGCCACACTTTTCCCCAACTTTGTCTTCTAATAGATTTAGAGTATCTGCTTTTATGTCAAGGTCTTTGATCCACTTGGACTTGAGTTTTGCACAGGGTGGGGAAGAGAGAAAAGGGGAGAGGAGAATGGGAAGGGGTACTTGGAAGAGAGGAAAGAGCTGTCCTTGGGATGTAAAGTAAATAAACTTAAACAATAAGAAGAAAAAGAAAACTATATTGTTAAAAGAAACTAAAGAAGTCTTAATATGCATAAAAATTATAATTACTGATCACAAAAAAAAATTCTATCTGTGAATGCATGTTTATTTGTGTGGTATGTCAGTGCCAGAAAAGGGCAGAAGAGAGTGTCAAATCCTTTGGTGTTTATAACCTGCCTGATCTGGATCCTGGGAACTGAAGTCTGTTCCTCTGCAAGAGCAGTATATATTTTTAACTGCTGAGTCATTTATCGAGCCAAGAATTGTTTTGACAACAGATTGGCTTATTTATTTATTTCAAAACTATGTAGTTTCAAGTGTAATAGCAAAACAATAAGCACGTTTGGTGCTTCTGAAACTTACCTAACATATTATATTCTTATTCATTTGCAAATTGGGAATGCTTATATAATATCCTTGTATCCTTTACTCATCCTTCTAATTTTCCACATTTTCAGTCATCTGTAAACCACCCATTTATTCATTTGTTTATTTACCAATTCCTTAAAATCAAGAATTATAACAAAAGTTTAGAAGCAAAAGCAAAACTCATTTTGTTTAAAGGAAAAGCTCATGATAACAACTAGTTTCTAATCAATGCATAGGATTTCAGCATGGAAAACAGACAGAATCATATCATAGGAAAAGTCCGGGCCACAGAATAGCAATAGGAAAGAATATGCTTAGAAAAGCACAGATGCAAAACTATAAATCAACATAGTCACATATAAATATTTAGGCATAATATAACCAAGATCTAGACTAGGAAGCAGAGAAGCAAGAGATAAGGCTGTATCGTTGGATAAGGTAGACCTCTAAACCCTTAGACTACAGAATAAATATTACAAAAAGCACTTCGCTGTAGTGATGACCCAAAATAGTTGGACAATAAAGCAGTCAGACAAACATGACTGAAAATCTACACCAAGAAAATATAAAGAATTATGTTCTTATGAGACATTGATTAAAAGTGCATACAAGGCAGACATCTTCGGCAGATAAAAGATATGTGCTTATTTGTGTAGACAGGATGACAGCAGAATCAAGTCAATTACCAGGCAGTGGTGTAGTTTGCTTTCTGCTGCTAAGACAAATACCATGAGCAGAAGAAACTTAAAGGTAGAAAGGTCTGACGTCCACTTATATCCCAGGTAATACTCCATCACTAAGGGAAATCAGAACAGGAACTCCAGCAAGAAACTAAAGCCGAAAGCACTCAAGAAGGCTGCTTGCTGGCTCTCTCACTGGCTCATGCTCACCTCGCTTTCTCACACAGCCAAAGCCACCAAAATAAGGATAGTGCCAGCCACAGCGGCCTGGAAACTCCCACTTCAATCATCAATCAAGGCAATTCCTCATAGACGTGGCTACAGCCAAACCTGATAAAAGATATTCTGAAGTTCCCCCTTCCCAGTTGACTCTAGGTTATGATAAGTTGACAGTAAAAACCAGCTAGATTAAAATTGCTTCTATCTCTATTCTAAGATAGTTGCATGTGTAAAGTCAATAAACCCTCATGAAAGGAGATACTATCTACCCCACTATACAGAGAAACAGAAACACAGTTCTGTTGATGCTATTGGCCCACGTGTTGTGAAGATGAGAGCCCTAAATCTTCACTGAACAATTGAAAGAAAACTCAAGGAGAGAACTAAAATTCAACTTGATGCACTTTAAATGTTTATTAAGTATCTTGTGGAAGCCATGAAGTGTAATGAGACATTCTGCCTGATTGCTCTGTCCTTTGCCTGGCTCTTCTGTAAGGATGCGGGCGCCCTGCCAGCCACGCTCTTCTGCATTAGCAGTGCTACTACTATTCTTACCAACTGCTGCTTCCATCATCAGAGTTTGAGGTCTTTGATAATGTGACCCAAATCTCACTCGCGTTTTTATTCCCTGGGGGAACATGGACTATCACAGAGTGTGTAGTCATGAGGTGCTCATAGAACATTCAAATCAACAAATAAGTGTTATCACCACCCTAACAACTTGATAGTCTTCTCTCAGGGGAAGGCTGACCCAACAGGTAAACAACAAACCACTGTACCAAATATTTATCCTCAAAAAATACCAAGATCATAACTCGCATCAGAAACTTAGAGGCTATGACTAGAAGAGGCATACTACATACTCAGTCTGGGCAAATCTTTTGTCATTGACAAAGGATGAGAACGGTACCAAGTTAGCAACTCTTAATTAACTGGGGAAACTGGTAATCTCATAATTTATTGCATAGATAGTTGTCAAAATGAAATGAAAGGTTTCAGAGTAGGGAAATATAATGCCATTATCTCTATAACAGTCTTCCCATGGACTTTGAAGTTTTCTTTTTGTTGTTTGTATTCCCCTTAGTAATATATTTTAAAACTAGTATTTGATTTGTCTGTGTTTGAAATAAAATATCAGTATATACACAATTTGGCCTACAATTTATTATTGGTTTCTATTAGCCTTCCTTGTTCAAGGATTACAGGTATACACTATCAAACCATTTTCAAACCACTATTTTAAATATTAGAGATTTGGGACACTTTACAGTTACTTTGGAGCCTATTCATAGTTCGACCTCCTGAGCACCACTGTCATGGCTCTCCTGCTGAATCACATGGCAGGGGGAGGGTTACCTTGGTTTATACATTTACAAATGTATATTTAGGCGCATATTTGTGTCTATGGACACACATTCTTTTATGTAATTGTACATCCATATGTTGATATACATATAAATACAAATATGAACAAAAACAAATTTTTTTATAAAATTTTCTTAAGTCTACACACACTGTGAAGAAAATTATATAGTGTAGATGTACTGTTATTAACTTATAGAATTCTATTATATTTATACAATCTTTTGGACTACCCCTTTCACCCAATCTTATATCACTAACGCTGATCAACATTTTTGCATGGAGCTGTAGCCTTTATCACTTTGAGTACAATAAAGTATTCCATTGCAAGAAGATAACAAAATCCATTCTTCTGTAAATATATATCTAAATTATTTCCAGACTTTGACTACGTTGAATGCTCTGGGGCTGTTTGCCTATTTTCCTATACAAAGCATGTAAGAAGTGTCTCCATGAATATACCTGGGATTAGAAACAGAAGACTCTGAGGATATGCAAATGTTCCTCTTACAAGACAATAACAAACAAGTCCTAATGTCATCTCACACTTCTTCCAACATTATTAGGAACCATGCTGCTTCCCCAGCTGTCCACTTGTTATTATCAGTCTTTAAACTCTTTATCCAAATAAATGATTTTAAAATAGTAAGGAATCTCAGCTTCCCTTTCCTCTAGGGCTGATGATTAAGCATAAGCTACCCCCATAGTAGGCAAGTACTCTATCAGTACCTGACATTCCTATTCCTCCTCGTAGTCTTGTTTTTTTTTTTCCTCACTTACTAATTAAGTATTTCTTCATGTATTTACTGCCCTACAGAATTTCCTCCTTTTGAACAGCCTAATTGTTTTCTTTCAGGTCATTTGGCATTTATTCATGCGTGTGCAATATATATTTATAAAATAAGTCATATATTCATGTGTATATTATGGACTATCAATATAAGATAGTTTTTCATTCTCTTAAAATGATTTCATGAACAACATTCTTATAATTTAAGATCAAATTTCTGTCCTCCACTGAGGCCTACCAAGGCTGCTCCTCCCACCGGGGGTGGGGAGGTCAAAGAGCCCGCCACTGAGTTCATGTCAGAGACAGTTCCTGTTCCCCTTACTAGGAACCCACTTGGATACTGAGTGCCTTGCTGTTTATTTGACCTTATAAGCATTTGACTGCTCTTGACATTGATGTTTTATTACACTTGAAGTAACCAAATTTCAAAACAAAAAAACTATTGAGATGTTTATAAGCAAGATTGGTCTGAAGTTCTCTTTCTGCATAGGATCTTTGGGTATTTTTTATCTTTTATCTTTATAGTGTTTGGGTATTTTTAAAATGCCATTGCATATACAAATAAACTAGGGAAAAATAATTATATTTATGTGTTAATGCTTCTTAAAAATTAAAATTTTATTAACATTCTTACACATTCTAGATAAATTGATTACTGGATAGCTGGGTTTTAAATTTTATAAGTTTTACTATTAACATGATGTCTTCTTGTTATTTGTGTTTACAAATGAATTTTATTCTTCTCTAAGAACTTTCCATCTGGCTCCCCAAAAAAAGTCTATTATTTTTATTAACTTATTATAGGTTTCTAGGTGGAGACAATTAATAAACACTTATACCATCTACCAAACAATAGAAACTTTACTTTCTAAAATATTTTATACCGTTAGCTAGGACTAATATATTACTACATACACTAAAATATATATGAATACATGCTCTATATACTAGCATATCACTATTCTGAATTGGGTGTTGTGACCATTTCTGTCTAACCTTGATGGGACATAACAGTATAGATTTCTGGATTTTTTTTTTTTTTTTTTTTTTTTTTTTTTTTTTTTGTGAATACTGAGGACTGAACCCTGGTCCTCTTTTTTTTTTTTTTATTTATTTTATTTTTTTTATCAGTTACATATTATTAACTCTGTATCCCAGCCGTGTCCCGATCCCTCATTCCCTCCCAGTCCCTCCCTCCCTCCCTCCCTCATCTCCACCGTGCCCCTTTCCAAGTCCACTGATGGGGGGGACCTCCTCCCCATTCATCTGATCCTGTTTTATCAGGTATCTTCAGGACTGGCTGCAAAGCCCTCCTCTGTGGCCTAACAGGACTGCTCCTCCCTTCAGGGGTGGGGAGACCAAAGAGCCAGTCATCGAGTTCCTGTTAGAAATAGTCCCTGTTCCCCTCACTTTGGGAAACCAATTGGTTACTGAGCTACCACAGGCTACATCTGAGTGGAGGTTCTAGGTTATATCCATACATGGTCCTTGGTTGAATGTCAGTCTCAGAAAAGACCCTGTGCCCAGATATATTTGGTCCTTGTGGAGCTCCTATCCTTTCCCCATCAGACTAACTCCCCTTCTTTCTTATGATTCCCTGTACTCTACCAAAGGTTTGGTCATGAGTCTTTGCTTTAAAAACACTGCTAGTTAGAGTCTTTCAGATGCGCTCAGTAGACTCCTGTCATACGTTCAATGCACATCCCATCTGTCTTTCTAAACGAGGATTGATCATCTTACCCCATGTCCGCTCAATTGATTATCTTTTTTAGGTGTATAGATTTCAGTATGTTTATCATATCTTATAGGTCTATATAAGTGAGTATATCCCATGTTTGTCTTTCTCCTTCTGGGATATTTCACTCAGAATGATCTTTTCTAGATCCCACCATTTGCCTGCAAATTTCATGATTTCCTCCTTTTTGATTGCTGAGTAGTATTCCATTGTGTAAAAATACAATTTCTGTACCCATTCCACCGTTGATGGACATCTGGGTTGTTTCCAGGTTCTGGCTATTACAAATAGAGCTGCTATAAACATGGTTGAGCAAGTGTCCTTTTTGTGTACTTGAACAAACTTTGGGTATATACCTAGCAGTGGTATAGCTGGGTCTGGAGGAAGCACTATTCCTATTTGTCTTAGAAAGCGCCAGATAGCTTTCCAGAGTGGTTGTACCAGTTTACATTCCCACCAGCAGTGGAGCAGGGTTCCCCTTTCTCCACAACCTCTCCAGCATGTGTTATCGCTTAAGTTTTTCATCTTGGCCATTCTGATGGGTGTAAGGTGAAATCTCAGGGTCGTTTTGATTTGCATTTCCCTGATGGCTAATGAGGATGAGCATTTCTTTAAGTGTTTTTCTGCCATTCGATATTCCTCTGTCGAGAATTCTCTGTTTAGCTCTGTTCCCCATTTTTTAATTGGATTACTTGGATTGCTGCTTTTCAGCTTCTTTAGTTCTTTGTATATACTGGATATTAGTCCTCTGTCAGATAAAGGGTTAGTGAAGATTCTTTCCCAATCTGTAGGCAGTCGTTTTGTTTTGATGACGGTATCCTTTGCTTTACAGAAACTTTTCAGTTTCATGAGGTCCCATTTATTGATTGTTGCTCTTAGAGCCTGTGCTGTTGGTGTTCTGTTCAGGAAGTTGTCTCCTGTGCCAATGAGTTCTAGGCTGTTCCCCACTTTTTTTTCCAATTGATTTAGGGTATCTGGTTTTATGTTGAGGTCCTTGATCCACTTTGACTTTAGTTTTGTGCAGGGTGATAAATATGGATCTATTTTCATTTTTCTGCATGTAGACATCCAGTTGGTCCAGCACCATTTGTTGAAGATGCTGTCTTTTTTCCATTGAATGGAATTGGCTTCTTTGTCGAATATCAAGTATTTCTGGATTCTAATTTTGAATTGAATTCTAACCTATCTACTTAACGGTGTTTGAATATTTGTATTTGTGTATATAAATTGAACTGTCATTAGACCCGTTACTCACATTTCTTTATGTGCTTTCATATGATTTGGTTAGGCATAAATCATTTCCTACCAGTCTCAACTTCCTCTCTCTTCTCCTGCTTTGCCACCTCCCTACATCCACTGATACGGAAGGTCCTCCTCCCCTTCTGTCTGACCCTAGCTTATCAGGTCTCATCAGGACTGACTGTATCTTCTTCCTCTGTGGCCTGGCAAGGCTGCTCCCCACCTCAGGAGGAAGGTGATCAAAGCTACTGAGTTCATGTCAGAGACAGCTCCTGCTCCACAGGGCATCTAGATCCTCTCCATGCACAGTCCTTAGTTAGAATGCTAGGGGTCTCTGAAAGGCCCCCTGGGCCTAGGTTTTTTGGTTTTGTTGGTCTCCTTGTAGAGTTCCTGTCCCCTCCAGGTCTTTCCATCTCGCCCTTCTTCCATTAGATTCCCTGTACTCCGCCCAGTTTGGCTATGAGTCTCAGCATCTGCTTCGATGCTCTGATCAACAGTCTTTCAGAGGTCCTCTGTGGTAGGTTCCTGTCCTGTTCCCTGTTTTCTCCAGCTTCTGAGTCCATATTTAACAATTAGCATAAACTACCTGATGGTCTCAAAGAGCATGCCATCTACAACAACAAAAATGAAACACAAGTCAGTGTTTTAACTTCTTCTTCAGCCCTAACTTTTCCTTGAGAAAGTGAAATTGTTAAACTTCCCCCCCCCTTGTTTCCAGCAGCTGTTAGCAGATTCTCATTGTCAGTCTAACACCGACTCTTGTCTCTATGACCAGGGGATGTTTTTTCACTTCAACCTTTTTCTAAAAGTCTTTTTTTCCTTTATACTTCCCTTTTTAAAGAACAAAACATTAAATTTTTATTCTCCCTCTTTCTTATGTGTGTGTATATGTGTGTGTTTGTGTGCGTATACACTTGCCAAAGCTTGTATCTAAAGATGAGAAGAGTATTTCCACAATACAATCTCATATTCCACCACTGGAGCAATCCCCTTTACCCACTGAGCCATCTCACTGGCCCTTTCACTTATATTCTTAATTTTCTATCATGTGTTTTTTCTGTAAATCTTTACTTTTCAGTCTGTAATGATAATGGGTATCATTAGTGCCCATTTTTCCTAATTTAATTATCTTTGTTAATTTTTTTTCAGTGAAGTCTACTTCTATAATTTTCTTTAAGGTCATTGCAGAAGAGGGGGTGGAAAGAGCCTAAGAGCCAGAGGTAGTGAATGAACACAAAAAAACACTGTCTTCTTGACACAGCAGGACAGCTGCACATGGGAACTCACAGCAGTTATGACAGAGTGCAGAAGACCAGTACAAGTCCAAGTGAGTTTAAATCCCAGCATGGCGAGGGGAGCTGAGTGCATTCTTGGCAAGTGATAGCTTTTGAGAGAGGGAGGGACAGTTTTCTCTGGGTGTAACCCCTGGTAATTCAACTCTGAAGACCATACAGCTAGTATTGGATCATCACAAGTCTTGAAGATTCCTTGGGGGAGGGGAGTATGTGTGTGTGAGTGCATAAGCGTAGGTCATGGGACAACTTGGTTCACTCCTTCCACCATCTAAGCTCCCAGGATGAAAACCAGGTCTTCAGATTTAGGAACAAGAGGTTTCACTTGCCATTTAGCCAGCCTGATTTCTGCAACTCTTGTTTTCTGTATGGCATTCAGTTCTCTTTCATCTCATTGACATATACACATATGCAAATTTTTTGGCACCACTGTTTCTCATAAAAGAAGATACATTCAGTGACCTAATTTGTTTTTCTAAGATGTATTCATTACATTATTAACCTGAGTGGCCGGGTTTATTTTAAATATTTACATATAACATCAACTAATCAACTCTTTATATAGTAGTCTCCATTTCTTATAATGCTAATATTTTACCTTAATTTTTGTTATGTTTTCTTTAGTTTTATCTGAACCTTCTTCCTTTTAACACTTATGACTTATATAGTATTTCTAATCTCTATTTCTGATTTTTTTCTCTCCTTTTTTTTGAAGTGATAATTCTAATAAATCTCCTATGTCATTATCTTGTCCTTTGTGATTATATTGCTGTTGCTGCTGCTACCACTGCTGCTGCTGTGGGTATCTAGAAACCATCCAAAACCCATCAAGATGTAGGTACCAGAAGTGTGTGCATGGTGTGGATACCAGTTCCCGTGGTAACCAGTCAGGCCTTGGGTGTCATTTTTAAATTTTTATCTGCAGATAGGATTTAAGGGGAAAACTTAAATTATTTTCTTTCCTTACACTGGCCTCTCACAGCCTCCCTGCTGGTGCTTGGCTCAGGCTGCCAACTGTCCAAACAACCCTCTGTCTACCCATGTATTTTTTTAATTTAATTTTATTTTATTAATTACACTTTATTCACTTTGTATCCCCCCCATAAGCCCCTCCCTCCTCCCCTCCTAATCTCGCCCTCCCCCCCCCCTTCTTCGCACATGCCCCTCCCCAAGTCCACTGATAGGGGAGGTCCTCCTCTCCTTCCTTCTGATGTTAGTCTATCAGATCCCATCAGGAGTGGCTGCACTGTCATCTTCTGTGGCCTGGTAAGGCTGCTCCCTCCTCAGAGGGAGGTGAACAAAGAGCAGGCCAATCAGATTATGTCAGAGGCAGTCCCTCTTCCCATTACTATGTAACCCATTTGGACACTAAACTCCCATGGGCTACATTTGTGCAGGGGTTCTAGGTTATCTCCATACATGGCACTTGGTTGGAGTATGAGTCTCTGGGAAGACCCGTGTTCAAATTTTCTGGTTCTGTTGCTCTCCTTGTGGGGTTCCTGTCCTCTCCAGATCTTACTATTTCCCACTTCTTACATAAGATTCCATGTACTCTGCCCAAGAGTTGGCCATAAGTCTCAGTGTCTGCTTTGATAGTCTGCAGGGCAGAACCTTTCAGAGGCCCTCTGTGGCAGGTTCCTAGGTTGTTTCCTGTTTTCTTCTTCTGATGTACATCCTCTTTGCCTTTCGGGAAGGACACCATCATCAAAACAAAACGACTGCCTACAGATTGGGAAAGAATCTTCACCAACCCTTTATCTGACAGAGGGCTAATATCCAGTATATATAAAGAACTAAAGAAGCTGAAAAGCAGCAAACCAAGTAATCCAATTAAAAAATGGGGAACAGAGCTAAACAGAGAACTCTCTGTAGAGGAATATCGAATGGCAGAGAAACACTTAAAGAAATGGTCAACGTCATTAGCCATCAGGGAAATGCAAATCAAAACGACCCTGAGATTTCACCTTACACCCATCAGAATGGCCAAGATGAAAAACTCAAGTGACAACACACACTGGAGAGGTTGTGGAGAAGGGGGAACCCTCCTCCACTTTTGATGGGAATGTAAAGTTGTACAACCACTCTGGAAATCAATCTGGCGCCTTCTCAGACAACTAAAAATAGCGCTTCCTCAAGATCCAGCCATACCACTCCTACACATATATCCAAAAGAGGCTCAAGTACACAATAAGAACATTTGCTCAACCGTGTTTGTAGCAGCTTTATTTGTAATAGCCAGAAGCTGGAAACAACCCAGATGCCCCTCAACTGAAGAATGGATGCAGAAATCGTGGTACATCTACACAATGGAGTATTACTCAGCAACGAAAAATAAGGAAATCATGAAATCTGCAGGTAAATGGTGGGACCTGGAAAGGATCATCCTGAGTGAGTTGTCCCAGAAGCAGAAAGATGCACACGGTATATACTCACTCATACAGACATATAACATAGGATAAACCTACTAAAATCTGTACATCTAAAGAAACTAATCAAGAGAGAGGACCCTGACTAAAACTACCCATGTATTTTTAATTTTTTTTTCCTTCTACATTTTCACCCAACACTGGCTTTGAAACAGGGAGCTACTTATGTTTCCTTTGATTTTGAAGGGACTAGAATTTACTTACAGGAGTTTTCCACTCTGACTAGCTACAGAGCATCTAAAATTCAGATGTTCTATTTCATTCAATTTTAAATTCCTAGATTTTTATTACATCTGACATGTAGCTGACAATCACTATATAATTCTGTGCTGAATAAATAACTTCTCTACGCAAAGTCTGAAACAGTTCGCTAACATGGTTTTACTGTGACCACGTTGCTATACTGTCTTTTCCTTCTAAAGGCCATGTAGCAGAAAGTATTACCAACATACTAGTCTTACTTGAAGGCCAAAGAATAAAGCACTACATACACAAAACAGATAAAGAAATACTAACAGAGCTAACTTTTCAAAAAAAAAAAAAACACTTTTCTTATTTTTAAAACCCAGAGCCATCTTTTTCCAAGGAAAATTAAGTTGTGACAATATCAGAATGTTGCAAAACACCAACCACTGTAAACTAAGACTAATGTGGAACACAGGAATCTAGAACGACCCTGTTCAAATCTAACTCTGCTATCAACTGCCTCCGTAACAACAAATAATTCATTAAATATCTCTACTTTCCTCAATTATAAAATGAGAGAATTGAGGCCAGATAAGAAGAGACACTGGGATGGAATCTCAGATCTTCCACTTTCCCGCTCGTACACCTAGGTCATGTCTCAACGCTCTCATAGCTTCTGCATCCTTATCTTGGCACTGAAGTTTTTATTGCCTACACTGGGATGCTGAAACAAATCATAGACTGATACTCATAAAGGGCATCACTTCAGCTGCTTCCCAAGTGCTCCAAAACGCCAACATCTTTTCCTTCTTCCAGCTTTCTGTAGCTATGAATACAAGTGGTTTATTGAAAGCTAATCCAGCATGGATCTGACCTCTCTTCTGCAATGGCTACCTACCAAAGTTTCCACACTGTACTATTTCTCCTAAGAGCTAAAAATCTCCTTATAAATGTTAACATTTAGTCATAAATTATTCAGAAGTCAAGTAAATATACTTCTGTGTTCCTGAGTGTTAAATATTTAGTCACCATTGGCTCGTGTGGAAGAATATGCAAGGAGAGGAAAAAACAGTGTCGTGTTGTATGTGGATGATTTATATTTAAGCATTAGCAACTGCTCCAGTGAAATATTCATCCACAATGATATACTAAGTTCTTATGCATTGAACAACAATATGGAAATCAACTTTTTAGCCTAAAAATGTATGTATCATTGCTTTTAGCTGTAAAATGAAGACGTAAACCACATGAGATGGTCTAATATATTTGTTACAAGGACCAGAAGAGAAATATGAATCATAATCAGAGAACTATGGGTGCCCTTGTTTGAGGCACTAAAATAAATGTTTATTAATTAATAGAATGGAATTTCATTGTCATGCTAAATAGCTAGCTTTAACTAAGTTTTCATATATTCCAATGATGAGAAGCAAGTACATGTCAAGAGATCTCTGCTGTACAATTTATGTGACAGAGCTTTCCAATAAGTGATATTGACCAATACTTTCTGAGAAATTAAACACCCATTCATGGTAGTTGTATTGCTTTAGAATAAGAGGAATGAACTCTTGCTAGTGTCTCAAATTTCACTCACAGCAGTGACATACTCCAACAATGGATCTTTAGTAAAAAGGTATTCCTCAAGAACCTATCCATTAGCTAAATTTACCTTAAAAAGTGAGTATTGTGGCATCGTAAATACCCTTGTCTATTTAAAGTTACATATGATTGTGTCTCAAAATTATTACTTTATTATAAGAGTAAATTGATAAATTCTATATTCATTCATTTTGTGAAGGATCAATAATAAGATTCAAATTTTCAGAGATGAAAGTGGAGAATGAATAAAAATAATAACATTTTCAATGTTACATATTATTATTATTGGAGAGTAATTTGGCTAGATATATACATTATATTTTTAACATCACCCCTGGATGAACAATGGCTATTACAAGCTTCTCCTGTGGAATTCTCTCATGTTCAAACTTGTTCTGCTTGTAACACCTTTCATTAACTGGTGTCCACTTCTCCTTTCTACTCATCATAAAAAGCCCAAGGACTTTCATATTCCAGAGCTAAGGTTACCCAATTTTTGGCTTTAACCTTCAACAACACTGAGAATCTCAACACTTCTCCCCACTCTCACTGCTACTGTCTTGGTCAGAACCACTGTTATCTCTAACATGGCTTCTGCAGCGGACATCAGGTAGTATTGATGATTGCTAAAAGATAATGTAGTAAAAATGATAGAGTGATCTATTTTCAATAAAGTCATCACATAAACATTTCATTTTCAATAACTGCCTACACAAGATGTGAAAAATGACAGCATTAGATGATATGACCAATGTGGAGGCAGAAATCTCACAAAGCTCCAACCCTAGATGAAAACCTATAAAAAATATCAATGATATCAGAGGGTAATGGGGGCAGTCTTCCTCAGAGATGAGGCTTCAAATTAGTTATCCAGCACTAAGTGATCAGCCCTAAAATGTGTACATGCAAATGACACTGTGTGTGTGTGTGTGTGTGTGTGTGTATGTGTGTATGTAAAAACAACAAAAAAGAGGTCATGAATTTGAGAGGGAGTGTGAGTCAAGGGAACACAGGAAGAATTCAAAGGAGGAGAGTGGAGATGGTGTAAATACAGTACTCATACTTGAAATTCTCAAAAATTAAAAAGGAAAATAGGGGAGGTGGTGTGAGAGTAGGATAAGGAGGAGATAAGGTGGGGCTGGGATCATGCTGTAAAGTGATTAAATAAATAAATGAAAAACACTTTTAATTGCTGAGTAGTATTCCATTGTGTAAATGTACCACAATTTCTGTATCCATTCCTCCGTTGAGGGACATCTGGGCTGTTCCCAGGTTCTGGCTATTATGAATAAAGCTGCTACGAACATGGTTGAACAAATGTCCTTGTTGTGTACAAGGAAATCATGAAATTTGAAGGCAAATGGTGGGATCTACAAAAGATCACCCTGAGTGAGGTATCCCAGAAGCAGAAAGACACACACGCTATATACTCACTCATAAGTGGATACAAGACCTATAAGATAGGATGAACATACTAAAATCTGTACACCTAAAGAAACTAAACAAAAAGGAGGACCCGAGGTAAGAGGATCAATCCTCACTTAGAAAGACAAATGGGATGGACATTGGAAGAAGGAGAAAACAAAAAGCAGGACAGAGGCCTACCACAGAGGGCCTCTGAAAGATTCTACTTAGCAGTGTATCAAAGCAGATGCTGAGACTCATAACCAAACTTTGGACAGAGTGTAGGGAATCATATGAAAGAAGGGGGAGATAGTAAGACCTGGAGAGGACAGGAGCTCCACAAGGAGAGCAACAGAACCAAAATATCTGGGCACAGGAGTCTTTTCTGAGACTGATACTCCAACCAAGATCCATTCATGGATATAACCTAGAATCCCTGCTCAGATGTAGCCCATGGCAGTTCAGTATCCAAGTCAGTACCCTACAAAGGGGAACAGAGACTGTCTCTGACATGAACTCAGTGGCTGGCTCTTTGATACCACCCCTCCAAGGGAGGAGCAGCCTTGCCAGGCCACAGAGGAGGACATTGCAGCTAGTCCTGATGAGACCTGATAAGCTAGGGGAAGGGGAGGAGGACCTCCCCTAATCAGACTTAGAGAGGGGCATGGGAGGACATAAGGGAGAAAGGGGAGGATTGGGAGTGAATGATGGAGAGGGCTACAGCTGGGATACAAAGCTAATAAAATGTAACTAATGTAAAAAAGAAAAAAGAATAAAATACATATGGAAAAATTGCAATACAAATACAATAAAGTCTCACAGAATTTTATAGAGGTTCATTAACTGTCAATATTCATTTTATTCTTTCATTTTCTCCCTATCTCACTCCTCCACCAATCCCAATACTATCTCCCAAATAAAATGTAAATTTGAAAATAACCCATACACTGAATAAAATAAAGAACACATGAATCTTTGAGTACAATGAAGCTTCATTCTCTATAACCAAATCTCTGATATATCTTCATGCAGATGGCTGTCAAGAATGGGTAGTAGTCATTTAATTACACAATGGTTACATAATTGTGCTGTAGTGTACAACTGTAGAATTATATACTCCTGTTTGCATCATTTTATAGCAATGATAACATGAGTACATCCAATCTGAAGAGATAAGTGAAGGAAGGTAATAATTACTAACCTGTACGTCTAACTAGTACTATATAATAACTATCCTTTTAGTATGATTTAAGAGCATTACACTTTTGTTTTAGAATCTATTAGTCCATCATTCCTCTAAATATATGTAAGCTGAAAGGCCATCTTAAGATTTTAACATGGCAGTCACTGTAAAAGTATACATGATACAGTGATCAGAACTAATGTTCATATCAAATCAAGTTTACTCTATGCTTCTTACATCTCCATTAACAATTAAAGTTCTATTTTCATTATACTTTTAGGAAGACAATGCAACCAGTCCTGATGAGACCTGATAGGCTAGGGTCAAATAGAAGGGGAAGAGGACCTCCCCTATCAGTGGACCAGGGACCGGGCATAGGGGGAAAGACGGAGGGACAGTGGGATTGGGAAGAGACAAGGGAGGTGGACACAGCTGGGATACAAATTGGATAAATTGTAATAAATGACAATAATAAAAAAATTTTAATGTATGTATAACCTGATTATGCTTATACTGGATAGAATGTGAGGAAAGCTATCTTCAGCAATGTTCAGAAAATACTAGAAGAAATAATGAAAGAAAATAAACAAAACTATTTTAAGCATTTGTGACAAATAAATGTGGCTAAATCATAAGTGCACTGGTTGAACCCACCTACATAATCTTGTGTTTGGACTCTGCGGTTACACTTCCTTGGACTAGAAAAGCCCTCTAGCCTCTTCCTGCCTCCATTTTTTTAAGTGCTCACAACCAAATGCATGTATTCCGCCTCTCATCTCCCACCTCCATAACTCCTAACACTGAACTACAGATGACAGGGAGGCTTCCCAAAGGAATGCGCTGCACAAGAAGTTGTTAAGGAAGCATTTGCTGAATATCCTGAGTGAGAACTGTAATGGACTCACTCATCATCTTTCTAAATCACGGGGATGTATATTACATTAGATTCTTAGGATGGCCCTTCTATTTCAATGTCTCAGCAACTCAGAACCACATTTTCCACTTATTGCTCTGGTCTTCTTCCAAATACAATTGTCTTGACAACATACATCATTTTCTGGGAACTGCCACCCTAAAGAAACTTAGAGCCTTATTTATTTCAGCTCCCTGATCTCAGATGTCAGCCTTTAATATACCACTGCTAGTAAAGTACCTCGCCACGCCACCCCAGCAATGTAAACCAGATGCCTAACTCATCATCCTTTATGTCTGTGTAGCACAGTTTTCCTTTCCAGGCACTGTCATTCTCAGCATCAGCTTCAGACAGGCAAGTGCTTATGCCAGTTTACAGCCAAGGCAACAGTGGGCTCCTGTGCCTAGATAATGGCGCTGCCTCACTGTTTAGGTCTGAGTTCAGTGGCTTCCCATCTCCGTAACTGCCCTTCCAAAGAAGGTAAACATGATTGCATTAAGGCTGCAACATGCTTCCATTCTTGATGTAATTCAATACAAAGTTCTCATTATGACAGATATTTTAAAAATTAGAGCGGTTTGGCCTTCTTGTGGAGCTTCTGTCACCTCCAGAGGACCACCAGAGCCAACCAACTAGGGCCCAGAAGGGCTTGCTGAGACTGAAGCATCAACCAAGGACCATGCATGAAATGGACCTAGGCACTGTACGAAGATATAGCAGATGGGCAGCTTAGGCTTCATGTGAGACCTCTAGTAAGTAAGGGAAGTGGTGACTGCATGGGACAGGTACTCATTGGCCAGCTTTTTGATCACTTCCCCCTGGAGGGACTGCCTTTTCAGGCCACAGGGGAAGAGGACATGCTCAGTCCTAATGCAACTTGATGAGCTTGGGTGGATGGGAAAGGGAGTTCCCATTTTTCTGCAGAAAAGGGGGAAAGGAGGGAGACTAAGGAGAGATGGGGCTACAACAAGGATGTAAACTGAATTTAAAAATTAGAGGATTTTGTCCACCTTTAAAAACTCGAAAGAGGTGATGCGACGGCTCACTGGGTAAAGGCAGAAGATGGAGAAGACAGAGAATGTGGAAGGCTGTGCGTGGAAGCAGCAGTGAGAATAAAGGGGAAAAATTCTCTATTAAGAGTACTGAGTGAAATGCATACTCTATTAAAAGCAGGCAGGCCTGTGCAGAATTTTTAATCTAAACAGGAAAAGGTTTGAGGAAGTGCTACTGTGTGAGGATGTTGAGAGGTGATCATAGACCATCACCAGTTCAAGAATATGCAACAGAAGTGTCACTTCATACCTCGGGGCCTCACTGATGAGCCTAAATATAAAGACTGGCCAGACTGTTGCTGTGATAACAGTTATTTCACATTAGGGAAATAACTGGAGGAGGAAACTATTTATTTGGGTTCACAGTTTCAGAGGCTGCAGTTAATGGACCCTGCTGTGGGCCAATGGGAGGCTGAGCACTGTGACAGGGAGCATGTTATGAAGCAAAGAGGCTCCATCAGAGAGAATGAGGGTTGGGGAGAATGGGGAGGATACAGAGGAAGATGAGGAAAAAGATGCAGAGGAGAAAGGAGAGAAGGAAAAAGAAGATGAGAATGAGAAAGAGGAGGAAGGAGAGGAAGAGGAGAAGGAGAGACCACACCGACAATTTGGGGGTGTGCTTCCTCTAGTGACATCATTTAACCTACTAGGCACCTACCTCCTCAAGTTTGAGATGTCCCCGAAAATACTGGCAGCAGCTGGGAACCGAGCCTTCATATATGACGGGAGATTTTATACTCAAACCATGATAGGCAGGTACATCAGATTCAGGTGTGGAAAATATTTAACTAAGGTATAAGAGTAGGGGATAATTTCAGAATCATAGACTTGTCAATGGCAGTGGAGGAAATTTCAGATTCCAAGTTATTCAATGAAATTGGGCAGGGAGGATACACTATAGAGCTATCTCACTTGTGTTTAAAAGTGTAGCTACGGTATGGTTTTACTCTTTCATAAATGTTGGTATAAAGTGTTTGATCAATACCTCCAGTCAGACAGATCTACTTGGGATTATCTTCTTTTCCATTTAATTTTGGATGTTGTGTTTTATTCACTAGTGACCCTGCAGAACTTTCTTCTGATCTGCTATAATTGGCAGCCATGTACATTATATTGAAAACTAGTATTACAAGTGTATATTAATTAGATATTTCTATTCTAAGAGGAAATTTCCAATATTATTGATGTACTTCAAGGAATTGTGTGAACAGCATTTTCACCTGTTATACTTTTAGCCTAACAAAATCAATGTTTCACAGGCTACATGCCTTCCCAATACTTAGGGTGTAACACACCCATACGTCTGTGTGGCCATGTATACCAGGACAGCTTCCTTATGACTCCTTAGTGTGAAGAAGTAGTAAAAACGAAACAAAGAGAAGAGCATAGAGGTCTGAAAGAACACAGTTAGGATTGAAAAATAAAATGAATGATGGCCTGAGGTCATTTATCAGGTATCTGTAGGTGCCATGACGGTCACAGTGAGAACACAGGTGATCAAGATTAAATTGGGGGAGAGGGGGGTATGAAGGAAGAAGGAACCAGACTGTTCTTGCAGTAGTCTGGATGTTATACATATCTTTTTGGTGCAGGAGCCTGTGCCTCATGGAACTGGGAAAGGTTTATCTCAAGTTGAATGAGAGAGAATATGGAGACCTAAATGAGAGAAAGAGAGCAAAAGGGCAAGAGAGAGATAGACAGTCACACACAGAGAGAGAATCTGAATGAGAACGTTCTCAATTTAAAAGAGCTGAAACTACATTAGGTCATGAATTTTACACTCAAAAAAATGAAGATATATTACAATGAAGAGCTAAATGACTAAAATAGAAATTGATATAGGGATTTAAAGGAGGAAGGAGAGTCATGTTTACATGAGTAAAAAGAAATGATAAAATTACCAACTAGCAAGAAATATGGTCTCCTCATACTATTGACGGTTTTAATGCCAAGGAACTCTTAGACCAGGTATAATAAATGAGTCTCTTCTCATAGCCCATAATCAGCAATCTACCTACTCAGATATATATATCAAGCTCACCAGAAGATTAACTATATAATAATTTTATTCACTCATTTATCAGGCGTTTATTACCTGTCTTCTATGTTATCAGTCACCATGCTAGCTTAACATACAATATCTCACAATATGCACTGTCACTGTATTTAGCAAACTATCATGGTTGGATGCTTGCTTTAGAATTTGCATTCAATTAATTCACTAGCTTTTTAATAAAATGATGAAGAAATTAATCCTTTAAAAATAATTTATGTATTTCTTTGGGCATAACATGATTTAAATTATGGCTCATTTTAGGAAAAGGGTCACGCTGACTGCATCCTTTTCTAGCAAAGGCACTATCACTCATTAATATTAATCTAGATATTTTTTTCAGTTCCTTTTAATTTCCCATTTCTCTTTAAAATCCTTGATGATACCAAAGTGGGCAGATTGTGGAACTGATTTAAATACTAAGCAATGAATGTAGTTCAAGTTAAATGGAATAAAAAGCATAGCTATTAGGACTTCGAACCACTCTTAGCCAAAGTCTTCAGGCCCTAGGAAGAGTCTTAAAAAAATTACTTCAATTGGCCAGACATTTTTCAAGATTAAAAAGTATGTTTCAATCTCAAATGCTTATTGTAGACATTTCTATTCCAACTTCTCTATTCCAGTGTACAGGGTGTTAATGGAATAAATGAGGCACCATGGAGAACCAGCAAAAATATTACGGAGAAGAAAAATAGATGGCATTTCATCCTATTGGGATATTTATGACATAGCTACTTCTATCAATGGCAATACTTTTTACATTCTCCGTGTAAACATGATCTTTCCGTCTATTTCTGCCATGCACTTCAGCCGACCATGGGGAAGCATTATGGCACAGCCACATTCTGTGATGTCTGTAAAATAAAGTGCTGTGCAAAGACAGCCTAAATATGCATTGTCAAAATCAAGCTGGAAATTCCTCCTTCCAAAACACAAAGTATTGCTGGAATTTTTTTTTCAGTTTTTCTTAAAAGCTCCTCAAAATGGAAGTTCTCACCGGTTTAAATTATATTCAATAATACATCCCCATTCATTATAAATAGACCACACATTTTTCCTATTTTATGGGAATCCAATAAAATATACTGTATCGGATTTCCTGTTACTATATCACAAAGCTGTAGAAGTGGTAATAAACTTCAAGGCTGTCTCCAGCAGTTCACATATTTTTCACAAATGACACAAGGATTTACTTTTCCAACTTGACAAAGTTGTACCACCCTAAGACTTTACCAATATCAAATAATTTTTTTAAAAAAATGGTGACACTAAAAGAAACTTTTCAAGCCCATCAGTAATGCAAACTAAAATTTTATCAAGAAAGCCAGAAGATTGAAATACCACTGCTCATGGATGTAAACGCCAATACTGTTTCAATGTCTACATAGCTAAATTAATCAACTCAATGCAGCCTCAATCATAATACCAACAGCATTCTTCAGAGAAATAGAAAAATATCATAAACTGAAACAGAGTTACAAAACATGGAAATATATGTACTAACCTTCAGTCAAAAAAACAAAGCAAGGAGCGTGATGGAAGTTTTGGTTTCCAAACTCAGTTACATCAGGTTAAACACGTTTTTATTTTAATCCCAAGTGTAGGATTTTAGCTTGTCCTTTAGTTGTCCACACCTGATAATTGCCTCGTGGAGGGGCGTGGTCTGTGCCAGCTGGAGTTAGTTGAAGTCTGAGGACTCTCAGGGGTATAAACACAAGAGCACAGAGAGAAAAGGGCAGTAACTTGGAAGAGATGGATAGAGGACTGTTTGCTGTGTTTACTGGCTTGTTACTTTGCTGGTTATGTAGACTGCTAGATATCCTGAGGACTAAGATTGGTATTGACCCAAAAAGAAACAGATGACCCTACCCAGCCGGATAAGCTTTCTCTTCTACCTGATTTTGGAAAGGATTGAAGTGAAGAAAGGAGGTAGCAGAATTAAGGAACCCCAAATAAAGTTGAGTTTAAAAAATTATCACCTACACAACATAGTACTAGACTTCAAAATATACTGTAAAGCTGACGTAAATGAACAGCATGGTCCTGTCACAGGAGCAGGAGTAAGTTACCAACAGGAAGAGAACTGAGACAAGCAAACCCAGCCATTCATAACCAATTGATTTTTGAGCAAGTTGCAAATATCAAATATTAGAAAAAGAATGCTAATTACAGTAAAATCTGTGGAGAAAATTAAGTGTCCACATGCAAAGAAGTGACTGTAGATTCTTTGACAGTTATAAAACAATCAACACAAAGTGCATTAATTTTTTTAAAAAAATAGTTTTACACTTGACAACTTCATATAAGAGAACTGAAGAAACATTCAGCCCCTCCCTATCCCCTTCTATGTCCTCCCTCTCTTTTTGAAATTCTTGATCTCAGTGTTAATTATTGTTGTCATACACACACACACACACACACACACACACATACACTAAACCTGCTGAGTTCATTTAGCATTGCTGTGTATTGGACAACCAATGAGGAAGCCCGTCACTAAAGAAAACTGATTTTCCCTCTCCCAGAAGCCATCAACTACCTATAGCTCTTCCTCTAGATGCAAAATTAAAATATTAAATATAAGGCTTGAAACTATGAAAGTAATTTTAAAAAGCACATAGAGAACGTGCTTTCAAACATTGGCATGAGGAAGAGCATTTTTGGAAAACAACCAAAACATATAAGAAATAAAAAGTGGAGAAGAGCCTTGAACTCAATGGCACAGGAGACAACTTTCTGAACAGAACACCAACAGCACAGGCTCTAAGAGCAACAATCAATAAATCGGACCTCATGAAATTGAAAAGCTTCTGTAAAGCAAAGGACACTGTCAGAAGAACAAATCGACAGCCTACAGACTTGGAAAGGATCTTCCCCACCCCTACATTTGACAGAGGACTAATATCCAGAATATATAAAGAACTCAAGAAATTAAACAGCAATAAATCAAGTAATCCAATTAAAAAATGGGGTGCAGAGCTAAACAGAGAGTTCTCTTTTTCCTTTTTTTCTTTTAATTTTTTATTATTATCATTTATTACAATTTATTCAATTTATATCCCAGCTGTGCCCCTCTCCTTCATCTCCTCCCAATCCCATTCTCTTCCCCCATGCCAATCCCCTAGTCCACTGATAAAGGAGGTCCTTCTCCCCTTCCATTTGACCCTAGCCTATCAAGTCTCATCAGGACTGCTTGCATTGTCTTCCTCTGTGACCTGGCAAGGCTGTACCCCGCCCCCCAGGGATTTTCAATAGAGGAAAATCAATGGCAGAGAAACACTTAAAGAAATGTTCAACATCCTTAGTCATCTGAGAAATACAAATCAAAATACCCTAAGATTTCACCTTACACCCATCAGAATGGCTAAGATCAAAAACTCAAGTGACAACACATGCTCGAGAGAATGTGAAGAAAGGGGAACCCTCCTCCATTGCTGGTGGGAATGTAAACTTTTACAACCACTTTGGAAATTAGTCTGGCGCTTTCTCAGAAAATAATGAATAGTGTTACCTCTAGGTCCAACTATACCACTCCTAGGCATATATCCAAAAGATGCTCAAGTACACAAGGGCATTTGCTCAACTATATTCGTAGCTGCTATATTCTTTTTTATTAATTTTACAAACTTATTGGATGAAGAGTTTATATTAAAAAAAATGAAAAAAATAATGAATAATGGAACCATTAATGCAGCACAGAGACATTGGTACAAGAATAGTTAAAGGATCTGAGAGATTGTTGCTCTTAGAGCCTGTGCTGTTGGTGTTCTGTTCAGGAAGTTGTCTCCTATGCCAATGAGTTCTAGGCTGTTCCCCACTTTTTTTTCTAACCGATTTAGAGTATCTGGTTTTATGTTGAGGTCTTTGATCCACTTAAACTTTAGTTTTGTGCAGGGTGATAAATATGGATCTATTTGCATTTTTCTGCATGTAGACATCCAGTTGGACCAGCACCATTTGTTGAAGATGCTGTCTTTTTTCCATTGAATGGTTTTGGCTGCTTTGTCAAAAATCAAGTATTCATAGGTGTGTGGGTTTATTTCTGGGTCTTCTATTCGGTTCCATTGATCCTCCTTTCTGTTTCTATGCCAATACCATTCAGTTTTTATTACTATTGCTCTGTAGTACAGCTTGAGATTGAAGATGGAGATACCTCCAAATGATCTGTTGTTGTACAGGATCATTAGCCATTAGGGAAATGCAAATCAAAACAACCCTGAGATTTCACCTTACACCCATCAGAATGACCAAGATGAAAAACTTAAGTGACAACACATGCTGGAGAGGTTGTGGAGAAAGGGGAACCATCCTCCATTGCTGGTGGGAATATAAATTGGTACAACCACTTTGGAAGTCAATCTGGCGCTTACTCAGACAATTAAGAATAATGCTTCCTCAAGACCCAGCTATACCACTGCTAGGTATATACCCAAAATCTGCTCAAGTACACAACAAGGGCATTTGCTCAACCATGTTTGTAGCAGCTTTATTTGTAATAGCCAGAACCTGGAAACAATTCCAGATGTTCATCAATGGAGGAATGGATACAGAAATTGTGGTATTTTTACACAATGGAATACTACTCAGCAATCAAAAAGGAGGAAATCATGAAATTTGCAGGCAAATGGTGGGATCTAGAAAAGATCATTCTGAGTAAAATATCCCAGAAGGAGAAAGATAAACATGGCATATACTCGCTTATATAGACCTACAAGGTATGATAAACATAATGAAGTCTATACACCTAAAGAAGATAAACAAGAAGGCAGACACAGCATAAGGTGATCAACCCTCACTTACAAAGACAAATGGGATGTTCATTGGACGAATTACAGGAGTCTACCGCAGAAGGCATCTGAAAGACTCTACCTAGCAGCATCTCAAAACAGATACTAAGACTCATAATTCAACCTTCAGCAGAAGGGGAGTTAGTATGACATGGAAAGGATAGGAGCTCCACAAGAACCAAATATATCTGGGCACAGGGTTTTTTTCTGAAACTGTTTCTCCAACCAAGGACCATGTATGGATATAACCTAGAACCTTTGCTTGGACAAAGCTCGTGGTAGCTCAATAACCAATCGGTTTCCCATAGTAAGGGGAACAGGGACTGCTTCTGACAGGAACTCAATGGCAGGCTCTTTGACCTCCCCACCCCCCCAAGGGAGGAACAGTCCTGCTAGGCCACATAGGAGGACTTTGCAGCCAGTCAAGAAGGTATCTGATAAAACAGGACCAGATGAAAAGGGGAGGAGGTCCTCCCCAATCAGTGGACTTGGAAAGGGGCAAGGAGGAAATGAGGGAGGGAGGGTGGGATAGGGAGGGAATAAGGGAGTGGGATACAGAGTTAATAAAATGTAACTAATAAAAAAAAAGAATCTAGAGAACTGATGAAGCCAAAACAAAACCACATATACAAGGTCATTTAGTTTACTACAATAATACCAAGGTAATTCAGAAAAGAATAGCCAGAATCTAGAAACAACCTAGATGTCCCTCAACAGAGGAATGGATACAGAAATTGTGGTACATTTACACAATGGAATACTACTCAGCTCTTAAAAACAAGGAAATCAGGTAAATGGATGGAACTAGAAAAGATCATCCTGAGTTAGGTATCCCAGAGGCAGATAGACACAGATGGTATATTCTCACTTACTAGATATATTAGATATAGTCTCACTTATTGGATATTAAACATATAATATAGGATAAATACACTAAAACCTATAGACCTAAAGAAGGTAAACAATAAGGAGGACCCCAGGGAAGATGCTTATTCCTCATTTACAAGAGTAAACAGGATAGACATCGGAAGCAGGAGAAGACAGAGAAAAGAACAGGAGCCTACCACAGAGGACCTCTGAAAGGCTCTACTGATCAAGGTATCGAAGCAGATGCTGAGGCCCATAGCCAACCTTGGGCAGAGTGCAGGGAATCTTATGGAAGAAGGGGGAGACAGAAAGATCTGGAGGGGACAGGAGCTCTACAAGGAGTTCAACACAGCCAAAAACAACCTGGGCCCAGGGGGCCCCACAGGGACTGATACTCCCACCAAGGAACATGCATGGAGAGGACCTAGAACCCTTGCTCAGATGTAGCCCATAGGCAGCTCAGTCCCCAAGTGGGTTCCCTAGTAAGGGGACCATGGGCTGTCTCTGACATGAATTCAGGCTCTTTTATCATCTCCATCTGGAGGGAACAGCCTTACCAGGCCACAGAGGAAGAGGATGCAGCCAGTCCTGGTGAGACCTGATAGGCTAGGGTCAAGTAGAAGAGTCCCCCATCAGTGGACTAGGGAAGGAACATAAGGGGAGAAGAGGGAGGGGGGTGAGACTGGGAGGAGATGAGGGAGGGGGTTACAGCTGAGATACAAAGTGAATAAATTATAATAAATAATAAATAAAAATTAAGAAAACAGAGAGAAAAGCTTGTACAATATGAGGGAAAAAAATTTTAAATGTGACTACATCTAGCTAAACTTCCACACAAAGAAAGAAATATTATGAGAGTGACAAGACAAACCACAGAATGGGAGAAATATTTACAAAGTAGACAGCTAACAAGGGGTAAGTAGATAAAATATGTAAGGAACTGGATAGCACAAAAAAACAACTCAACTTTAAAAGTGCAGTAGACTTTAATAGTTTCCAAAAGAAGACATAAAAATGGCTGAACGATACCTGAAATGCTCTACACCATTCATCATAAAGCAAATGTAAATCAAAACCCCAAGACATTGCCTCCTTCAGGCAAAAGACGCCCTGATTCACGATGTATGACAGCTGTAATTACTCTTTGTTATTTATAACTTGTTAAATGTAAGTTTTCTCTCAATAAGTAGGTTCTTATCTAATTTTTATTATTGTTTTTAGTACTGTGGTTTGACTATAAGAAAGGCTTTCAGACTGTAGAATTTCAGACCACACAAAGCCACAACATGATGTAATAATCATTTCTCTTGCTCAAATTGTACTCACTTAAGATATAAAAGCTAAAAATGTTAATATCCACTAATGAGGAGGTTCCCTTAGACCAAGGGTTATTGAGAGAAAAATGTCAAATATGGGCAAACTGAAATCAGAACTTGTCACCGAACTGAGCAAGAAAACTCAACTCTGCGGCCACCCCACGGAAGCGTGCACAAATTGACATGGTGCCTGAGGGTCTTGGAGCAGGGGGTATCAAAGGAGAGAACACAGGGTTTAGGAAAGAAAGTGTTCTTTGATGAAGATATTGGGCAACTTTTGTAGTCCGTTGTGCTGTGGTAGAAAGGAGGAATGGTTGTCTAAAGGTTAGCAACGATTTTGACAGTATAATTCTGATAATGTTCTCAAAGGTGAGTTTTCAAGGATAGTTGGTGGACAGTGTTTCCTGTGCACCTTTTTAAGAAATGTAAAGAATCTAAATAGATGGCAGAAAACACGGAAAAAGCACTGGTGGACAGGTTAAAGGCACATAAATATTAAAAGAGCTTGGTTTGACTATTTAAGATAATCTACTGAATATACCCCTCTAGCAATTAAACAATCAAGCAAAATCAGTATTCATATTAGATGTAATGTCATTTAATGGGTTCCAAACTTTGGGAATTTACCATTTTTTGGTGAATACATTCAAATTAATTTTTGCAATGAACATATTTCTCCTTTATCTTTGTTATGATCTAGCATAATTCTTACTTGATATCAAAGTGTACGATGAAACACACAAACAAAAATATATTAAAATGTTACCTAGTTGGCTGCCTGGTGCCAATCAGTAAACCCTAAAAACATAAGTACTGGTAGCATTATACACATTAAACAGGCTATATTCAGGAATATATATGTGAATACACATGTGTAAGTGTATACATGTACATATGTGCATATATTATATATATGCATGATATATATAAATCAATAAAAATTAGTAAAAAAATAAAGGTCATAGAAATAAAAGAGTGGAGAGGGGTATCTGAGAGGGTTTGGAGAGAGGAAAACGGAGGGACAAATATAACTGAATTAGAATCTCAAATATATATAAATATATATGTATGTATGCATGTATAATGCAAGTATAATGGAACAGGACTGTATCCCAGCAGTGCAGAAGCTGACAAAGAGGTTTACTAGGAGTTCAAGACTAGCCTGGGCTACGTAGCAAGTTCCAGACTAATTTTGGCTACACAGAATTCATCTCAAAATAAGAGTTTCAATTGTTGTCTTCATGATTTATCTTTTTATCATTAGAATTAGAAAGATATCAGAAATTTTTGACCAGTGGCATCAGGAGAATTGCTAAGATAAGATATCAAAGGTCCTACGTAAGAGTCTGAAGCAGAAAGAGTGTAAATTAAAGGCCTTCGTGAGCTACAGAAAGAGCTCATGCCAACCTGGGAAATTAACTAAGAACCTGAATCATCACCATAAAAAGTAAAAACAAAGGGCTGTGGATATATTCAGATGTATAGGGTTTTCCTGGCAAGGCCACAGTCCTAGGTTCAAGCCTCAATACCAAAAATAAACACATCCCGCAGATTCCTATTTACTCAGCCACAAGATGGACACAGAACTTAGTATACTTTTTTCGTTAACACTAAGGACAGCATCAGGAGACTTAAAAAAAAATTGGAAATACATTAGCATATGTGTTAGTCAGACTTCCCACTGCTTTGACACTTGTCTGTGAGAAACAACTAAACAGGAAAAATTGTTGCCCAGTTACAAATGTCTACCACAATCCAGCAGTTTTCTGTTTCTGGGCTGTGGAGAGACAGAACATGCCAGTGGAAGGGCTTAGAGATGGCAAAGTGCTCACCTGGGTGGAGGGGCAGGAAGCAGAGAGAGAGAGAACTTGTCTAGGCTAGAGGGTGGCGGCACATTCAGGGAAGGTCTTGCTTCCTTAGTAGCCCTAGAACTGCCTTCACAGACACACACTGGATTAGGTTTCCCAGTCCAATCATATTAACAATCAACATGACCCATCGCAGCTCAGTTTCTACACAGAGATTGGAGGGAGCAATTAAACCGTAGTGATGGAAGTAACAGGAAGGACAGACAACTCAACACATCCACTTCCAGCTAATATATTCAAAGGAAAGAATTCTAGGAAAATAAAGTGTGAGTATTTAAAACAACTTAAGACAGTATTTACAAAACAGAAACTATCAGGATATTAAATATGAAAAATACAAACTGTCAAGTAAGTTGCTCTTCATGAAGTGGCTGTACTCAGAAGCTGAAATTGGAAATGACAACTATGTAAAATACGCCCTGTGGGTCAGGAAAGGGAGGAAGCAGACAGAAGGGAATCTATAAAAACACTAAGTCTTAGGAAATCTCTGCAGCCAAAATAGGTGACTCAAAAATGTTCAGTTGTGTTGGATGGTGGCAGATGACACACAAGTACAGCCCACTGCAGTCTCTGGGGAGTGACTGGGAAAGCCAGATAACAGCTACCAAGAGAGGTCATAGAAAACTAAAAACCGCTAGAGGAACAGCAAAGTAAAATAGGAAACCTTGCAAAGCAGGACAAGGGGAAAAGCCAGAGTCTGTCTCAGGGAGATTGTAGGATCCAGGGATCTCTCTGTCTCTGAGTGAAAGGAAATGATTAGAACCACACTGAACAGAACCTCAGAAAACTGCACTGTGGTCACATATATGAGGGGAATGGAAAGGGAGGGAGGAAGGGAAGGAGGGTCAGAGGAAGAGAGGCACAGAGGGAGGGAGAGACAGAAAGAGTGAGGGAGAGGAGAGAAAGAAACTGTGGAAACAGAAGCTGTGTGTGTGGCAGAAAGGAAGAGAAAACCCACTCTGCTCACTGTTATCCAGAGCAGTGGTGAGACACCATGCAAAATGAACCCTACCAGACACAGTAAACCTGTTAGAAGAAAAAGTGGGGAAGAGCCTTAACCTCATTGGCACAGGAGACAACGTCCTGCACAGAACACCAACAGCTCAGGCTCTAAGAGCTACAATTAATAAATGGAATCTCGTGAAACTGAAAAGCCTCTGTAAAGCAGAGAACATCATCAGTAGAGTAAAACGACAGCCTACAGACAGGGAAAAGATCTTCACCAACCCTACATCCAATAGAGGACTAATATCCAGAACATATAAAGGACTCAAGAAATTAGACACCAACAAACCAAATAATCCAATTTAAAAATTGAGTACACGATGGTGAGTGCTCTCTGTCACGAACAACTCCACATTTGGCTAAGGCCGAGGATCTGGCTTGCTTCCATGTATGTGGACCTATCTGCATTGCCCCCGTGGCACGCCTGGGTTGGCTACCCAGAGGCTATTTAAGCTGTGGGCTGGCTTTCCCCGGGGTCCGAGGATTGTTCAATGTTCCTGAATAAACTGCATTGAAAAAAATAAATAAATAAAAATTGGGTACAGAGTTAAGCAGAGAATTCTCAATAGAGGAATATAGAATGGTAGGGAAACATTTAAAGAAATGCTCAACATCCTTAGTTATCAGGGAAATACAAATCAAAACAACACTGAGATTCCATTTTATACCCATCAGAATGGCTAAGATCAAAAGCTCAAGTGACAGCACATGCTGGAGAGGATGAGGAAAAAGGGGAACCCTCCTCTATTGCTGTTGGGAGTGCAAACTTGTATAACCAATTTGGAAATCAATCTGACGCTTTCTCAGAAAATTGGGAACAGTTCTACCTCAAAATCCAAACTCATGGACATATACCCGAAATATGTTCCACTGTAAAACAAGGACATTTGCTCAATTATGTTTAGAAATGCTTTACTTGTAATAGCCAGAATCTGGAAACAACCTAGATGTCCCTCAACTGAAGAATGAAAAAATAAATTCTGGTATATTTTATACAATGGAATACTACTCAGCTATTAAAAACAAAGAAAACATGAAATTGCCAAGCAAATGGATGGAACTAGAAAAGATCATTCTGAGTAAGGTAACCCAGACCCAGAAAGATATTCATGGTATATACATTCATAACCAGATAATAGCCATTTGGTACAAGATAACCACACTACAATCCACAGAACTAAAGAAGCTAAATAACAATAAGAAGCTTAATTTTCATTCAGAAGGGCAAATAGAATAGACACTGAAAGCAGTTGAAAAGAAGAAACAGGACCAGAGCCTACCATAGATATAATCTAAAAGACACCACCCAGCAGGTATTGAAGCAGATGCTGAGACTCACAGCCAAACTTTGGGCAGAGCACAGGAGTCTTACAGAAGAAGAGGGAGCTAGAAGGAACCAGAGGGGACAGGAGCCTCACAAGGAGACCAACAAAGCCAATAAATCTGGGCCCAGGAGTTCCTGCAGAGACTGATGCACCAACCAAGGACCATGTCTATGGGCAGCTCAGTCTCCATGTGGATCTCCCAGTAAGGGGAGCAGACGCTGTCTCTGACATGGACTCTGTTGCCCGCTCTTTGATCACTTTTCCCTTTTGGGGTGGCCTCGCCTGGCCACAGAGAAAGAGGATGCAGGTAGTCCTTATGAGATTTGATAGGCTGGGATCTATTGGTAGGGGAGGGGGGTTCTCCCTTCGGGGAGAGGGTTGGGGGGAAGAGGGAGGGAGAGTGGAACTGGGAGGAGGCGAGGGTGGGGGCTACAATAGGGATATAAAGTGAATGATTTTTTTAAAAAATTAAATTTAAAATGAACACTGCTGAGTTGGCTGTTAGCTGGTCCTAACAGATCCTCCATGAACTTGTAAAATAAAAAGTGTCTCAGAACTATGTGCTGAAATGGGCCTGAAGAATTCCACCAGAGTCCTGGGAAGAATTCTGGAACCAGGGATGTTCATTGTCCAATGAAGCAGAAATCTGTATGAAGCCAGTCTACAAAGAAACTTATAATTGAGATCCTACAGTACATCCAACATCAAGAAAGGCACCCAGAGGTGTAACCAGCACCTGTAACACAACCTGTGAAGGACCAACCCCTGACAGGGCCAGTGTCTCGCTTAAGAATGCCCAGAGGAAAGAACTGAATTCACAGTTCATCCCTGAAGGTACTCCCACAACTGTGGTCAGAATTGGTGAGCAGACCCAGAAAGGCCTGGCCCCTAATGAGACTAGCACCTGTGCGTGACATCAAACGGGAAAATGCAAGAGAGGGATGGGCACTGAAAACCCAGGTGGAAACTCTGAAAGTTAAGACAGGAGAAGTAGCCATTCTCTGTACACCCATGAGTCTCTTTCTTTGTTTAATGTCTAGTGTCATTCAGTGCATTCCATCTTGCACTCCTGCATTCATCTTCTCTGTGTGTGTCTCTGCCTCTCTCAGTGTCTCTCTGACTCTGTCTCTGTCTGTCTCTGTGTGAGCGTGTATGTGTCATTTTCTCCCTCCTTCCTCTTTTTACTTTTGTTCTGAAACACTTTTCTACAGAACACAGCTCTGACATTACTTTACCTCTACTTTTTTTTAATTATTCTATCATTATCCAAAGCTGCTTCTTCTCTATGCCTCTGTTCTCTGCTTTCCCCCTTTTTCTGTTTGCTTTACTCTTATCACCCCAGTCCTAATGACTACTCTTGCCCAGATTTGTCTCTTTCCACTCTTACCCACAGTAATTAATGTAGCCATATGCACAAAGCTATTGGTGTTTTTTTTACTTCCTAAAATCAACAGTGCTTAAGAGGTGCATTTTTTTTTAACTCTTACTGAATTTTCACTTTAACAACCCTTTTTGATAGTGACCTTTTTTGGAGCATATGCTACTCTACAGGGGGACTAGAAGTTGATCCTGGTCTCCCTAGTACCAAGGTTGGACAGAAAAACAAAGCCTGAACCCAACCACAACCTAGTCCATCTAGAACATCGCAAACATTTCCACTGAAAGAATAACAGTTCTTTTTTTATTCTAACAAATTAATCCCAGGTGCACAAGTCCCATGTTGTCCATACCACCTGGCAAGCCTTAGAAGCCAGACTAACGTGGTCCATAGGAATGAAAACCGTTGATATGCCTGCTAAAAAAAAATTGAAAACTGTATATTTCTGCTATAATGTCCTCCAACAAGAGTTAATTAGATTAACTCCTAAACAGAAAATAGAAAGGGAGAATTTTAAGTATATTTTTAAAAAATCAACAGGACACAGACTCCTAAATGAATTCCAAGAGAACCCAAACAAGTGAATAAAATAGTGAAGTCAATGCAGGATATAAAAGTGAAAATCAAGAAATACATGAACATAGGACATACTGAAGAAAGTCACAAACTGTAATACTGAAACAAATGGTTCATTAACATAAATTTAAAAATCTGTGGACAGTCTCACTAAGAGAATATGGGTCAAATGGAAGACAGACCATCAGGTACTACAGACAGAAAAAAAAATGGAATAGTTGGTCAATGAAAGGCAAATTAATGTAAGGTAGAAACAGAACATAAACATTTATGGAACACTACAAAACGGCCAAATCCATAACTCGTTGGCATAGAGAAGAAGAATTTCATGCCAAAATCATTGAGAGCATTTTTAATAAAATCATAGCCTACAATTTTCCAAATATAGGGGAAGTGATGACAGTTCAGGTACATGAACTGTAGAGAATTGTTTTAGCAATTCTGGGTTTCTTGTTGTTCCATATGAAGGTGAGAATTTTCCTTTCCAGGTCTGTAAAGAATTGTGTTGGTAATTTGATGGGAATTGCATTGAATCTGTAGATTGCTTTCGGTAAGATGGCCATTTTTACTATGTTAATCCTGCCAAGCCATGAGCATGGGCGATCTCTCTATCTTCTCATATCTTCTTCTAATTCTTTCTTCAGAGACTTGAAATTTTTTTCATGCAAGTCTTTGACTTGCTTGGTTAGGTTCACACCAAGGTACTTTATATCCTTTGTGGCTTTTGTGAAGGGTGTTGTTTCCCTAATTTCTTTCTTGGCCCTTTCAGGAGGGCTACTGATTTTTTGAGTTAATTTTGGGGTTTTTTTAATTTCTTATTAATTACACTTTATTCATTTTGTATTCCCCCATAGGGGAGGTTCTCCTCTCCTTTCTGATCTTAGTCTATCAGTTCTCATCAAAAGAGGCTGCATTGTCCTCTGCAGTGGCCTAGTAAGGCTGCTCTACAGTAAAAGATCTTCAGGAGGTATCTCTATCCCTGATCTCAAGCTGTACTATAGGCAAAATCAAAACCTTTCCACATAACATCATAGTCAAAACACCAAATATATAGAACAAATAAAGTATACTGAAAGCTGAGAGAGAAACAATAAATCTTTTTTTTCAAAATTCTTAAGATAATTTTATTTTTAATTTAATTATTACAATTTTTAACCTTGTATCCCTGCTGCAGCCCCCTCCCTCATCTCTCTCAATTCCACCCACCCTTCTCTTCTCCCCTTATGCCCTTTCTCTAGTCTCCTGATAGGGCAGGACCTCTTCCCCTTCTGTCTGACCCTAGCCTATCAGGTCTCGTCAAGGCTGGCTGCATCATATTCCTCTGTGGCCTGGCAAAACTACACCCACAGGAGGAGGTGATCAAAAAGCTGACCACTGATTTCATGTCAGAGACAGCCCCTGTACCCTTACTAGGGTACCCACTTGCAAACGGAGAAACAATAACTCTGACATAAAAACAAGCACATGAGAATAACAGCAGATTTCACAGCAGAAAGCATAAAAGCCAGGAGAGTGAAGAAAGATATATTTCATATTATAAAAGATAACTACCACCCTAGGCTACTATACACAACAAAACTACCTACTGTGTGTCTCCTATATGGCCCAGCTTTACCACTAACTGGTATTTATCCAAAAGATTCAAAGTCAACATGCCATTAATAACTGTGCATCAAAATTTGTTCCAGCATTATTTTTTTTCCCAATCATTTACCAGTTTACTTTAATTGGCAAAAAGTTAAGGGCTTACATTTGACAATCATTTATATTTGACCCTATTTCTGTGTTGTCAGAACCTCTTGAGTTTTTTTTTTTTTTCAATGCAGTTTATTCAGGAACATTGAACAATCCTCGGACCCCGGGGAAAGCCAGCCCACAGCTTAAATAGCCTCTGGGTAGCCAACCCAGGCATGCCACGGGGGCAATGCAGATAGGTCCACATACATGGAAGCAAGCCAGATCCTCGGCCTTAGCCAAATGTGGAGTTGTTCGTGACAGAGAGCACTCACCATCGGGAAGGTGGAAGGCGGAAACCAGCTCCATCTTTAAGGCATAGCATTCCGCAGCTCTCTACAGTTCCCCCTTTTTGTTTTAGACGCATCAGGCAAGAGTAGAGGTCTGATCTCTGATATTAGAAATAAATTGGGACTTTGTACAGATGTTCATTTAGGTGTCATCCACCCAAAGAGCATCAGACCCGTCCGATACCTTTTTCTCAGAGGCGGGACCTGGGGCATCAACCCGCATGCAATCAGACATGCTCTTCTCTGGGTCCAAAGCGGCTGACCCTGAGTGCAGTGCTTAGCCTTGCATCCTGAGCGTAACATTTTAGCTTTTTATGGTATCCAACCATGCTTGGGGAGAATGTCCTGCTTCAATGGCTGTAAAGGCCTGAATGATCATGGCTGCATCACACTGTTGTGAGACTCTAATCTTGCATATATACCACAGGCAAACCAAGGAGACCAACACCAGAAGGCCTGCTAATACTCCCATGCCCGCCCATTCCTTCAGATGATTTAGCCAATGTAGCTCATGCCTTAGTTGTACATAAAGGAATTAATGCTCAACTAAAAGGAAGCTTGATGGTGTTCAATCAGAGGATTGACCTCTTGCAGGAGCAAATTGATACCCTATGGCAAATCGCTCAACCTGGCTGTCAATGAAAGTATGCTGGACTTTGTGTCACTAGCATACAACATGAGAATTTTTCCTGTGCTGCAAATCTGTCTAAACAATTGTCGAGCTATATTTTAGGTAATTGGACTGGAGAATTCGATACTACGATGGAGCAGGTGAGAGTGGCCATTGTCACAGTAAATTCTACCGGAGTGGACGCAGGACTAGCCACAGGATTATCAACATGGATTGCTGCAGCCATGAATCATCTGAAGGAATGGGCGGGCATGTTCCAGCATTATTAATAATAGACAAGTTACAGAATAAAACAATTTAGGTCTAATATATTAGATACTATATATATATAAACAGTGTGTATCAAAATTTAGTGTATGTATGAAGCAGAATTTATTCAGCAAGAAAGAAAAAAGTTATAGAGTTTTGAATCTTGCAGAAAATTGGATGAAAACAACAACAAATTAAATCAGTCTCAGGAAGACAGTATCATATGTTCTCTCTCATTTGTGATTTCTAGATTTTATATAAGCACATAAAATCATATGTATGTGATATAAAAGTAGAAATTATCTAGGGAAACAAATGTATCATTGTTATTCTTACCCTTATGTAACATGTATGTAATATATTACTATGTACTATAAATATACATAATGAAATAAATACATATCAGATTTTAGCTTTTTATTCTGTATCAAAACATATTTAACAATATTCAAAAGTAGAGTATCAAGTATAACTCTTAGTATGATTATCATTATTTCATTAAAATCACATGGGAAAGAATATTTATCAAAATGGAAAATATCTATAATGTATTGTTAAGTTAAAACAGGTCACAAAGCAGTATGGTAGCACGTATCTGTATTATATAGCAATTTCCTCAGAACTGAACTACTCCGCCTGAAGGAAGAGCAAAGGCTCATGAGACTTGGGAGGTAACCAAACTCGTAAGTCTCAGGAAGTTTCTGAAACTGACAAGTTCCAAAAGGCAGCTTCCCAAGGTTATAAACACTTTAAACTGCTGTGGAGAAGGTTCTCTCTGACCAGACCTGTGAAACTGACTGTAAATCACGCCAGTAGCTCCAGGGTTTGACCTTCTACAAGCTGGACTTTAGCTGAACTGTTACTTTGCTGTATCACTGGTTCTCTATTACTGAGTGAATACATTCCTGTCTTTCCAGGAATGCTTCACATTACAACCTACAGTCCCAGCATAGGGAACCTGAAGCAAGAGGAGCCCAAGTTTTAAAGCAACCAGGGCTATGTAGCAAGATCCTCTCTCAAATAAAATTCACAAAGTTATTTGTAAAATAAACAAATTTTTAAATACAAATACATATGGAATGTTTCTATGCTTCTATATATAAAGAAATATATGTTTTTTATATATAGGTTATATGTGTATTTATATAAATATATATGCTATTATATACATGGTTAAATATATATGGTTATTTGTCTATGGTTATATATCTATGTATTTATGGTTATATATTTATATTTATATAGATTATGATTATATATCTATTGTTATATATATGATTATATATTTTTATATTTATTTATATTAACCATATGTATATAAAACCATAGATACATTCAACAAAGTCTGAGCTTTTACTTTTATAATTGTGAATTATATTTACTTGATTTTTCATTTTTATAAATATAGGTACACCTTTATTTACTATATTTCCTATATTTACCATTTGTAGCATATGGAAATTGTCAGAAAAGTTATGAGTAATGAAATAATAAATATATAACTCTAGATCAGCACTGTTATTTTCTTGGAACTCATTCAAAGATACATGTTATCATCTACAATAATCATAATTATTTTATTCTATTTGGTTGAAGAATCAAAACCATTGTGAAATTAAATTAAAAACACAAAAGTAGTTATTGTTTTTCTTTCTAATTCTTCAACCTTAGTCATTAAACGTCTGGAGTAGATTTCCTGTATTGAAGCAGATAAAATTAAATAGGCATTTGTGGTCTTCTTTAAAAATTATTTTCATTTTTTATATTAATTACAGGTTATTTACTTTGTATCCCAGCTGTAGCCCCCTCCCTCATCCCCTCCCAATCCCACCCTTCCTCCTTTATCTCCTCCCTAAGACCCTCCCTGCCCCTCTCTAAGTCCATTGATAGGGGAGGTCCTCCTCCCCTTCCATCTGACCCTAGCTTATCAGGTCTCACCAGGACTGGCTGCAATGTCCTCCTTTGTGGGCTAGCTAGGTTGTTCCTCCCACAGGGGGTGGGGAGGTCAGAGAGCCAGCCACTGAGTTCACATCTGAGACAGTCCCTGTTCCCCTTACTAGGTGAACCCACTTGGATACTGAGCTGCCATCGGCTACGTCCCAGCGAGGGTTCTAGGTTATATCCATGCATGGTCCTTGGTTGGAGAATCACTCTCAGAAAAGACCCCTGGGCCCAGATGTATTTGGTCCCTATGGAGCTTCTGTCCTTGCCAGGTCTATTTTACTCCCCCTTCTTTCGTATGATTCCCTGCACTCTGCCCAAAGTTTGGGTATGAGACTCAGCATCTGCTTTGATACATTACTAAGTAGAGTCTTTCAGAGGCCCTCTGTGGTAGGCTCCTGTCCTGTTATTTGTTTTCTCCTACTTCCAATGTCCATCCCATTTGTCTTTGTGAGTGAGGATTGATCATCTTATCCTGGGACCTCCTTGTTTAGCTTCCTTAGATTTTAGTATGTTTATCCTACATTATATGTCTAGTATCCATTTATGAGTATATACCATGTGTGTCTTTCTGCTTCTGGGATACTTCACTCAGGATCATCTTTTCTAGGTCCCACCATTTGCCTGCAAATTTCATGTTTTCCTTGTTTTTAATTGCTGAGTAGTATTCCATTATGTAAAAATACCACAATTTCTATATTCATTCCTCCGTTGAGGGACATTTGGGTTGTTTCTAGGTTCTGCCTATTACAAATAAAGCTGCTACAAACATGGTTGAGCAAATGTCCTTGTTCTGTACTTGAGCATATTTTGGATCTATGCCTAGGAGTGGTATAGCTGGATCTTGAGGTAGCACTATTCCTAATTGTCTGAGAAAGCACCAGATTGATTTCCAAAGTGGTTGTACAAGTTTACATTCCCACCAGAAATGGAGGAGGGTTCTCCTTTCTCCACAACCTCTCCAGCATGTGATGCCACTTGAGTTTTTTATTTTACCCATTCTGATGGTGTAATGTGAAATCTCAGGGTCATTTTGATTTGCATCTCTCTGATGGCTAAGGACATTGAACATTTCTTTAAGTGTTTCTTTGCCATTTGACATTCCTCTACAGAGAATTTTCTGTTTAGTTCCATACCTCACTTTTTAATTGGATTACTTGATTTGTTGCTTTTTAACTTCTTTAGTTCTTTATATATTCTGGATATTAACCCTCTGTCAGATATAGGGTTGGTGAAGATCCTTTCCCAATCTGTTGGTAGTCGTTTTGTTCTGATGACAGTGTCTTTTGCTGTACAGAAGATTTTTAGTTTTATGAGGTCTGATTTATTGATTGTTGCTCTTAGAGTCTGTGCTGTTGGTGTTCTGTTCAGGAAGTAATCTCCTGTGCCAATGAGTTCTAGGCTCTTCCCCACTTTTTCTTCTAACCGATTTAGTTTGTCTGTTTTTATGTTGAGGTCTTGGATCCATTTGGAATTTAGTTTTGTGCAGGGTGATAAATATGGATCTATTTTCATTTTTCTGCATGTAGACATCCAGTTGGACCAGCACCATTTGTTGAAGATGCTATCTTTTTTCCAATGAATGGTTTTGGCTTCTTTGTCAACAATCAAGTATCCATAGGTGTGTGGATTTATTTCAGGGTCTTATATTCGATTCCATTGATCCACCAGTCGGTTTCTATGTCAGTACCATACAGTTTTTCATATTATTGCTCTATAGTACAGCTTGAGATCAGGGATGGAGATACCTCTAGAAAAATTTTTTTAATTTTGATATAAATTATGTAATTACTTTCCAGAAGTATCTAAAATATTCCACTGTACAACATACCAAACAGTATCTGAGAAGCTAGATGCAAACTACAAATAAGGCACAAAGTTTATTTATACTCATAATTGCCTCCTAACCTTTTATAAATCACATTTACAACACCCCATAAAGTCTGTATATTCTGGATTACTCCTTCACATTTTCTGATATTTAGCACAACATTCAAACGTACTTCACACCTTTACCTCTCCTCCCGAAACCACACAAGAGTAAATAAATACTAAATACTGAGTTCTTGAGACCTCCCGAAGATCTTTAATTATAGAGGATTGTTTTAGCAATTCTGGGTTTCTTTTTATTCCATATGAAATTGAAAATTTTTCTTTCAAGGTCTGTAAATAACTGTCTTGGTATTTTGATGGGAATTGCACTGAATCTGTAGATTGCTTTTGGCAGAATGGCCATTTTCACTATGTTAATCCTACTGATCCATATGGAGATCTTTCCATATTCTGATATCTTCTTCAATTTCTTTCTTCAGAGACTTGAAGTTTTTTTCAAACAGGTCTTTCATTTGCTTGGTTAGAGTCACACCAAGGTACTTTATATTATTAGTAGCTATTGTGAAGGGTGTTGTTTCTCTAATTTCTTTCTCAGCCCTTTTGTCTTTGGTATATAGGAGGGCTTCTGACTTTTTTGAGTTGATTTTGTATCCAGTAACTTTTATTTTTTTCAAAATAAAATAAAATATTTATTTCAACATCACCAAATGATCTTCAAAGATGACTTGATTATTCTTAAACTTATGTACTAACAACAATTTGTTCTCAGAAATTTAAAATTTCTTACAATTTATCATTTTTTTAATTTTTATTTTTTATTATTAGTTACAGTTTGTTAACTTTGTATCCCTGCTGTATCCCGCTCCCTCTTTCCCTCCCAATCCCATCCTCCCAGCCTCATCTCCTCCCTGCCCCTTTCCAAGTCCACTGATGAGAAGAGCCTCCTCCCCTTTCATCTGATACTGGTTTATCAGGTGTCTTCAGGACTGGCTGCAAAGCCCTCCTCTGTGGCCTAGCAGGGCTGCTGCTCCTCCCTCATTGTGGGGTGGTGGTGGTATTCAGCCACTTTGCTGAAGGTGTTTATCAGCTGGAGGAGTTCTCTGGTTGTTTTTTGGGGTCACTCAGGTATACTATCATAGCATCTGCAAATAGTGAAACTTTGACTTCTTCCTTTCTGCTTTTTATCCCCTTGATCTCTTTTACTTGTCTAGCTAGGACTTCAAGTACTATGTTGAAGAGATATGGAGAGAGTGGGCAGCCTTGCCTTGTCCCTGATTTCAGTGGGATTGATTTAAGTTTCTCTCCATTTAGTTTGATGTTGGCTATAGGGTTGCTGTATATTGCCTTTACTATGTTTAGGTGTGTGCCTTGTATCCCTGATCTCTTCAAGACTTTAAACATCAGTGGGTGTTGGATTTTGTCAAATGCTTTTTTGGCATCTAAGGAGAAGATCATGTGGTTTGTTTGATCATGTGATCTCCTTCGGTTTGTTTATATGGTGGATTACATTAATGGATTTCCGTATGTTGAACCACCCTTGCATGCCTAGGATGAAGCCTACTTGGTCATGGTGGATGATATCTTTTATGTGCTTTTGAATTCAGTTGGCAAGTATTTTTTTTTTTTGAGTATTTTTGCATCAATGTTCATAAGAGAGATAGGTCTGGAGTTCTCTTTTGTTTAGGTATCAAGGTGATTGTGGCTTCATAGAATGAGTTTGGAATGTTGCTTCTGTTTCTATTTTGTGGAATAATTTGAAGAGAACTGGAGTTAGCTCTTCTCTGAAGGTCTGGTAGAATTCTGTGCTGAAACCATCTGGCCCTGGGCTTTTTTTGGAAAGCAGGCTGTTGATGACTGCTTCAATTTCCTTGGGGGATATAGGACTATTCAGTCTTTCCTCCTGATCTTGCTTTAATTTTGGATCAAGAAAATTGTCCATTTCATTTACATTTTCAAATTTTGTGGCGTAGAAGCTTGTGTAGTAAGAGCTAATGATAGTTATGATTTCCTCAGTGTATGTCGTTATGTCCCCCTTTTCATTTCTGATTTTGCTGATTTGGACAGTTTCTCTCTGCCTTTTAGTTAGTTTGGCTAAGGGCTTGTCTATCTTGTTGATTTTCTCAAAGAACCAGCTTTTGGTTTCATTGATTCTTTGAATTGTTTTATTTGTTTCTAATTTACTGATTTCTGCCTGAGCTTGAATATTTCTAGCTGTGTACTCCTCTTGGGTGTGTCTGCTTCTTTATTTTCTAGGACTTTCAGGTGAGCTATTAAGTTGCTTGTATGCGATGTTTCAATTTTTTTCTTTTGATGTTTCAATTTTTTTCTTTTTTTTCTTCTTGAAGGCACTTAGTGCTATGAACTCTCCTTTTAGCACTGCTTTCATTGTGTCCCATAAGTTTTAGTATGTTGTTCCTTCATTTTCATTGAATTCTAGGAAGTCTTTAATTTCTTTCCTTATTTATTTCCTAATCCAGCTGTCATTGAGTAGCAAGTTGTTCAGTTTTCATGTGGATGTAGGCTTTTTGCTATTTCTGTTGTTTCTGAGGTCCAGCTTTAGACCATGGTGGTCAGATAGGATACAAGGGATTATTTCAATATTCTTGTATCTGCTGAGGCTTGCTTTGTGACCAACTATATGGTATATTTTGGAGAAAGTTCCCATTTGTGGTCTTATAATTTAAAAAAGACTCCTATTGATGTCACACTGTAACAGACACTAATATACATAACATGTAGCAGTGTTGAAGTTATAATTTGGTGGTTATAAATCAAGCTATATAGACAGTGCACATAAAACGTGTCCACAAATATACATATAGATAGCCCTACTTACGTTCACACATATAACAAGTACATGTTATTTTCTATTCTATTTTAAAGAACGGTGCATGCTTATTCAAATACTTTAGTCCTGTGTAGCATTTTTAAAAAATAAAGCCAGAGACTATGAATATGAATGAGATCAAGACAGGTAGGATGCATGGATAGAATTAGAGAGAGGAAGGAGAAAGGGTAAAGTAGTATAATTACATTTTAATTTCAAATGGTAATTTTTTAATTCTTAAGTGAACAAAAATACTTTAGTCATTTAAATTAATTTAAATTACTTATGACCAAATATTTAATTTTCGAAGAACTCACTAGAAAAATTTTAAAGTTATTTCTTTATAGACACTTCAAAGCTGCCACTCAATTATTTGGTTACATCTTTCATTATCATGTACTCTAATGAGCCAAAGCACTCTAAATTAATAGAATCTTAAGTACATCTGAAGAGTAATATAAAATACTTAGAATTCAGACATAAGTCTTATCTTTCTAAATATAAAAAGGACTTTAATTAGTATCACACAGTATTTGCATTGAAAAACTAATTTTAAATGGTTTTTTTTTTTTTCATTGCTAAAAGAGGGAGGAAAAGCAGACAGAAAAAAAAAATTTAGCAGTAGTGAGTTGCAAAAGAAAGAAAATAGCCAGGTGTGATGGTACATGCCTTTAATCCCAACATTCAGGGAGGCAGAGGCAGATGTTAGTTCAAGGCCAGCCTGGCCTACAAAGTCCAGAGCAGCCAAGGCTACACAGAGAAACCCTGTCTCAAAAAACCAAAAAACAAGAAGAAAAGAAAAAAAGAAAACACACTGCAAATAATTATCTAAGTGGGAGAGGTAGGCAGGTTCTGTTGCCTTTAACAAGCCCTCAGGACAATCTTTAAACTAGTAGCAAGAGTTAAAAGCATGAAATTTCTGGCATGTTTTCAGATCTTTAGTTTAAAAGGAAAGAGAATACTAAAAGGTGCTTTATAGTTCTGGCTGTAAATAAGAAAATCTGGCATCTTTAAAACAAGACTACTCTATCACTGCCATCAATCCTTTGCAAAAGGTAAAAGGTAATCAGAAAACAAAAATGTGTATCAGATCGAATCTAATGTAGAACGATTATAACAACCTGAGCTAAAATTTTCCAGATAATCGAATAAACTAAAAAACAGTGTGGAAATAAATTATTCAGGCTGTAAAAATCTCTGCAAATTAACACATAAAAGACAAAACAAGGAAGAAAAATTAACAACTTTTATCTCTTCAAGACAAAGATGAGCGCACACTATATTTACAGAGAAAGAGCAATTTTACTAAACCTAAAGATATAACAAGACATAACAAGATGGGTTAGGAACACAAACCCATAAATGGTCTGAAAGCAGCCATGAGACAAATCATATTCCAGTGCAATCCAATGGCAATTCAAATGTGCATGCCAATCCCAAGGTGGTGGTACCTGGTCACACAACATCTGTGCGAAGTCTTGGCCCCAAGCTTTTAACCACAACACATGATATCATCACCCACGAAGTTCAAGCTTAAGGACCAATCAACAAAAATTACAAAAAAATGCCAAAACAAACAACATAACATTTGAAGTGGTAAATCCACATGAACCCACCCCTTGATACTTATTATTTGAGACTATGTTTGCACTATTGAGAATACACATCCATTGAAGTTAGAAATTATTTTGTACACATTCACACAGCCACTATACTTGACTCAGTATTGTTAAGGACAAGTCCACAGTCCATTCTCTAAACTAGCAAACAGATGACAGGTGAAGGAACACCCACTGGACACTGGCTAAGGTGCCTGGGGCTGATCATCTGCTCCTCCTGCTGTCGTCATCCACAATGAGCACTGTCAAGTCTGAATCTTAATTCCATCCCCACCTGTAGAACTTCTGGCAAGTTATTATTTCTTTGCCTTGGATTCCTTATTATTTAAAGGGGGTAATGATAAAATTCCCATCATGAATGGCTGTGAGACTTACATGAGTGTAAAATGGGATGCCCCTGTTGAGCCTTGCACTACCTCAGTAGGTTCTCATATGCATTTCTCCTTACCTTACATTCCACATAATAGGGACAACTATGAACAGATTTTTATTTTCTCACTTTTATTCAACTCTTTTGGGTAGAAAACATGTGACCATAATGTGATAATTGTTAAATAATCATTCCTGTGGTTGGTTCTAGTGGCCTCCCTTATCACTTCACTTCTTCTGTTCTTGGTCTGTTTTCTTAGGATCTCCTTCCACATAAAAACCAAATTATTCAAATATTCACCACCATTGCTTTTTGGTTTGTGTATCTTTAATTTATATTCTAATTGCATATAAATAGAGAGAGAGAAAAGCACAATCAGTCATTGATTTGCTCATTCATTCATTAAACCTCATCTGTTAAGCTCCTACAATATGTAGACGCTGTCAGATAAGCAAATGCAGAGATAAAGTAGAATATAACCCACAACACACTCAACTTGTGTAAGAGAGATGAGCGTGTTGTTGTCTCTTGGTCATTCTGGTCACCTTCTTTTGAAGAACCAAACCCTGGGGCTACAGGCCCTACAGGCCACAATTCCAAACCTACCAGTACAGCACCACCTGCTGGAGAACAAGTGGTCATATGCATAACCCCATGGAGAATGTTTCTCCTTCAAGTCTACACTGCATTCTCTGGCTCCTATAGGCCTGTACTGTTACACTGTGAAATTTTTAGTTAGTCCAACTTTAAGAAATCCTGCAGTTGTAACAATCCCAACACTGTTCAGAAGCCCAAATTCCAAAAATCTCAACTGAGACGCATGCGGTCTCTTAGCTGTGAGCTCTTGTAAATCAAAAACCAAGCTATATGCTTCCAATACCCAATGTCAAAGAAAAAGCATTCCTACTCCAAAGATGAGGGATAGTTTAGAGGACTATAGCAAAACTGGAACCCATTGAGGTAAACAGTAAATCCTATAGCTCGTATGTCCATCTTCCAGGGCCCATGGTAGCATCATTGGCCCTCCAGTCGGGGGGAAGGCGAGTATCCCTGTCCTTTGGGCCGGATGATTCAGCATACATGGGCCCTCCCTTAGTCTGGATAACTACGTGGCTCTCTTAGGAAATACTAGCGGACTTCCTCTGCCCATATCACATATCCTGGTGTCTCCAACATCTTGAGGTCACGATCATAACTTGGCCTTCACAGAACTGCCCTGTAGGGAATCTAATCCTGCCACGCACTGCCTGGGTTTGCATGCTCTTAAAACAGAATAGCTCTTGTTAATTCTATGGCAATTTCATGCAGGGAAACAATTCTTAGGCTGCCTCCCAAGCCCCTACTCTGGTGCCTTTTCACAAGCAACCATGACCCAATAACCCTTACATACCTGCAAAGCTAATGCTACTTGGAGGAAACCAAATCCCACTACCAACTCAAAATGTACCCGGGCCCTCTTGAAGCATTGCTGCTGTGGCAGCTCCTGAGTGTCTGCATGGCTGAGCCTGAGGGTATTCCCCTAAGCGGCCTGCTCAAACACAGTGCCCCCAAAACAGCATTCTACTCAGCTCCTTATTTTTTGTTAGCGTATTACCTTATCAAATTAATTTCAACCTTCATGCACTGGATCTTTAGATAGGTGGGATCTTGCCCTCAGGCCACCATTCTCTTGTCCCAGGATAAACTATTCTGGTCCTTCTTCAGTTCCATTAGCCTCTTTAGCAATCATGACTGCCATGCTGTACCTGCCTTATCTACAGTTTTAAATTTTAAGTGAGCTCATGTTCCTTTCCTCAGTAAATTGCATTTTTACATTTTTCTCCTCCAACTCTTTGTTCTGAATCCTCACTACAAATCTGACCAAAGGCAGTGAGAAATAACCTCATACTGTGATGTTAGGAATGAGAGTCTTTGAAAAGACTCCCATTTAGGGGTGTACACTCATTTTTCCAGTAACATATTTATTCACTTTTTATCCTGACCAGAGGCCCCCTCCTTATAGCCCCACCCTCATGCCCCCTCCTCCATTCTCTGGAGGGTTGCCATGGGTACCAACCAACCATGGTACATGGAGTTGCAGCAGGACTAAGTGCATCCTCTCCCACTGAGGCCAGACAAGGCAGCCCAGGTAGAGGAAAGGGATCCAAAGGCAGGCAACAGAGTCAGAGACAGCCCTTACTCCCATTGTAAGGGAGCCACATGATGACCAAACTGCACATCTACTACATATGTGTAGGGGCCCTAGGTTCAGTCTATGAATGCTCTTTGGTGGTTCAGTCTCTGTGAGCCCCCATGGGTCTAGTTTAGTTTACTCTGTAGGTCTTATGGTATTCTTGACCCCTCTGGTTACCTCAATTCCTCCCCCCCCCCCCCACTCTTCCACAACATTTCCCAAGATCTACCTATTGTTTGACAGTGGATCTCTCCATCTCTCTCTTTCCATCAGCTGCTGGATGAAACCTCTCAGAAGACAGTTGTGCTAGGCTCCTGTCTACAAGCTTGGCAGAGTATCATTAATATTGCCAAAGGTTAGCTTTCTTCCATGGGATGAGTCTCAACTTGGGCCAGTTGTTGTTTGGCCATTCCCTCAGTTTCTGCTCCATTTTTATCTTTGCACATCTTGTAGGCAGGAAAAAAAATTAAGTCTAACATTTGATTCCCCTCCCTCCACAGGCTCTATATCTCCTGCTGCTAGGATTCTCAGCTGGAGTTGCCCCCACAGACTCCCTGGAGCCTCCCCCTCCAAGGTCTCTGGCTCATCACAGAGATGCCCTTCCACAATGACTTCTGTTCTCTCTCCCAGCCCTCTCTTCCACCCCCCAGTTCTCCTCAGAGTTGATCCCCAACACTATTTCCCTCCCTAGCCCCCCCTCTCTCCCAGTTCCTTTCTTCCATTCACTTCCAACGTCTATTTTCCCTTCCGAGATTCAAGCATCCATCCATGTGCTCTCCTTTAGTTCTGTGGATTGTAGCACGCTTATCCTGTACCTTATGGCTAATATCCACTTATAAGTGAGTACTTATAAGTGAAGAATGGATAAAGAAAATGTGGTACATTTCCACAATGGAATACTATTCAGCTATTAAAATCAAAGATACATGAAATTTGCAGGCAAACAGATGGAACTAGACAATATCATCGTGAGTGAGGTAACCCAGACACAGAAAGACATGCATGATATATATTCATTTATAAGGGTGGACACTCTCGCATCAACAAATTCTCCTCACCAAGGACCCCAAAATGTTCTATCCCTTGTCTGAGTTCTAGCCTCTAAAACTTTGAAAAGAACCCCTTTTGTTGCCATTGTTTTAAACTACCCACTCCATGATTTAATGTTAGAGCAGCCCAAAGGAGACAAGAATTGCAGAGGCTTGGGCATATATCTGCCTTTTGTACAAATCGTTACTTCCTTTGGAACAAGGATCTAGGATCATTCTTCCCTACATTCCCACTACACACACACACACACACACACGCACACACACACACACACACACACACACACACCAATTATCACAGGCACTGACAGAGGCAGTTAACTCAGAATGTGTGGAATACCTGTCAGGACATAATCTGACACAGAAAACCAATAAAAGATATAAAACCATATAAAAGATAACATTTCTCACAACAATCAGTTATCTGTACCAAATAGCCAGCCATGAATAAATACATATGAATAGAAGTACACATATCCTGAGCAGGTTGTATGTATGTATGTATTATATATATGTATATATACACACATATATGTAACAGTGACAAAAGATGTAAAGGTTAAAAAAGGGGTATATGGGAGGCCTTAGAGGGCTGAAAGGGAAGGAAGAAGTGATGTAATTATGATGTCATTATATTATAATCTCATGAATAAAAACACATTTTCCACATATGTTAGAGTTAAAATATTTTAAATATAATATGTGTGTGTGTGCGCGCGCACGCGCGCCATTCTAAAATATATAGAATCAATTTTTCTCAAGGAACTCACACAATAACTTAAGCTGCTTTTTAAGAGTACATATTTATTGGGGGGAGCAGCACATGCCATAGCTTGGGTAGGAGTCAAAAGATAATGTGCAGAGGTCATTTCTCTCTTTCTGTTAGGCAGTTTTGGGGGATTAAACCCAAGTCATCAGGTTTTACCCACTCAACCACTTTGCAGGCCCTTAAACCACTCTGAACAATAAATACTCCCATATTCTAGAAAGAATAATTGCCTTACACAGTTTGCCTTCTGCAGCATGATCTCAAACTGTGGTGCATGCTGGGATTTTGAGGTTTGCAGGGTGTGTGTGCACATGTGTGTATGTGTTCTTTCCTACCTGTTCCATTATGAAGTTGTCAGAGTTCGTTCCTCAGAATATGAGTGTGTCTGCCATAGCAATCACTCCCCACATGTAATACCCTTTATTTGTTGAGAACTTTGGACGAACACTGTGCACAGCATTTTATTTGTATTATTCTTTTTAACCCTGACGAATTTCCAAAAGTAGAGAATTGGTTCGGGCTTCTTGAAGCTCTTTTCTTGTTTTTTATTGACTTGTTCCTTATGAGTAAACCTCAACAGTTTGTTCTTCATGTTTGGGATATAACTAAATTAAATTATAATCTTCTCTTCAGAAAACTCTGCCCCAGTGATTTTATTTCAGATTGTACAGTTACAACTCGGATACATATCTCACAGTCCCTTATTTTCTCACTCAGTTTTGAAAGAAAAAAAGAAAAGAAAACCAAAAAACTGGGACTGCTAATGCCTTTCAAAAAGCACTTTGTGATATTTATATCAGATAAAGGCTTTATAAGAAAGGTTGAGGAAAGAACAGAGAAAGATGTTTTTAGAACTAGAAAATCAAGTCTATGTGCCCTGTGTTTCAGAACTGTAGCTAACAGGCATAATTTTGAGATAGCATATGCTTTATTTCATCTTGGAAAGAACTGCTGACAACTAAAAGATTCCCATTATAGAAATAATAAACTATACTATACTACTAAAGGAGTCAGACACTGTTGAGACAGCTACTAGCTCATTAATGTTTCCAGCCAAGTATCTAAGTAAATCTAGACCTTATCCAAATTTTTCAGTTTAGAAGCCCACTGTGTACTTGTTGAAACTATTGTTTACATCTTGTTATCTAGTCTTCCTATTTTCACTTTAACCTTGTGAGATTTACCTTGGACCTATCCCATCTACTTTCTCTACCTCTGAGTCTCAGTGAATATGCCTAGTCTTTGCCTTGACCTATAGATGGCATTTAGTTAACCTTGTCAAATGCTTTGTAAAGGTAGAACGACTCCAGATGTGATGGGTGAGGATCAGATAAATGTGACAAGACATTCTGCATTGGATAAGTCCTTGAGCTCTTAGACTAGTCACGTTTCTCAGCATTCTTGACATCTCATGAGAGCCCTAGAAGCAAATGCGTGGGGACCAGAGATTGTGGAGCAAGAGAAAACTGACTTTGGATTGTCAGTCTTCTACTACATTGTAAAAGATAGTGAATCATAGAAGAGCTTCATGGAATTGTTGAAAGAAAAAATAAAGAAATCAAACACTGTACATGAAGAACTTGTCAGCCAGTTAAAATGCTTAATAAATATTCACTGCTCATAACACTGCTAATATTAGGCCAGCAACTAGTGTGATTGTAATAATTTAATCACAAGGAAGAACTAGATGAAAATCTTATCTTGTTCAGTTTTGGTTTGTAAACTGTGTCCAGACACATAATCTAGCATTCATATGATATAAATGACATTGGGACCATTACATAATAATTTCTGCACTCTAGTTTATTCATGTATAAAATAATAGTAATAATAATCAAGTAAGAATACATGTAAAGTGTTCAGACAACACCCTGGAATATAAGAATCATATTAGGATAAGCTATTATCAGATATGTTAGTACTTACATTAGTCAGAGTTCTCTTGAGAAACTAAAATAACAATATATAATTGGATGGATTGATGGGTGCATCAATAAATCAATCAATCAAGCAATCAATCAGTGAACTAATGGATAGATGGGATGAATGGGTGGATGGATTGATGGGTGGATGGGTTGGGTGAGTTGGTTAGTGGATAAATGGGTGTTAATGAATTGGCTCTTGTTGACCCTAACAAGTCAAAATCTGTAGAGTAGTCCAATACACTAAAAACCATGCTGGAATGACATTTTTAGTCTTAAGCAGAATTCCTTCTCTGAACAACTGGTTTTGTTCTTAAGAGTTTTATTCAATCCCATGATGCCTGTGCCCACATCAAGTACAGCCTTCCATTGAAAATCTCTGACTATAAATTTTACTCAGCATAATTTCTACTTTGATAACTTGGATGCTAACTTAACCATATTTCGACACAAGACTAGCATAGAACTCTGAAGACATCTCACGAAACTGAATTATATTACGGACTAGATTTAAAGAACTCATTTAGATACTCATTTAAATACTAAACAGTATTTAAATTTACAGCTCACTCTGATACACTGTATGAAAGAGAACTTGGGCTTTCCTGCTAATGAGGTATCTAATATTGTAAAAATTAATGTATTCTTTTAATCAGGCTGTGTTAGATAATCAATCACAAAATATTTTTAAACAGAAATATTTCTCTTAAGTAAATAAGATATGATCATTCATATCTTAAGTCATAATCTTGAATTATTTACTACCAATCTTAGCTATATACCTACATATTAGCCATGGTTTCAAACATGTATTATCTGTGAAAATTCATAAAATAATTAGTATATTAACATGATCTCTGGAGCCCCAAGCCCTAGAATTAGTTTGATTCAGTGCTTGGACAATATTATCACCTGGATAATTATGTATGTGACATTTTCAGAAGATACTCAATTTTAATTTTCCTGACTTACTTCTCTATAACTTTACATAATTTTAGATGACACAATACTAAACCTCCTTACTGAGCTGTTACTACACACTGACGGGACAGTTTCTCTCCATTGTCTTTTTTTAAATTAATTTTTAATTAATTTATTTATTTTTTATTCACTTTACATCCTGGTTGTAGCCCCATTCCTTCTCCCCTCCCAATCCCATCGTTCCTACCTCCTCTCCTTCTCCCCCACCTACTCCTCAGAAAAGAGGAGCTCCAGAAGCCCAGGACTATGCTTCTGGGCGTATGTATATATGTAAGTATGTATGTATATGAGAACTCAAGGGCCTTCAATTTTTGGTAAACTAACACATCAGTAATCATGTCTGGTTCAGTCGTGTAGTCCCATCAGAAACTGAGAAATGGATTTGGTGGAAGGACAAAAGTGGAATGTCCTAAGTAGGAGATTGCCTAAAGCAAGTGAAAGTCAAGGAATTGAGCATTTCATTTCTCTTGCTTTCTTCCATTGATTAATGGGAGGTGCTGTGAAATCTAATGATATAGAAATTCTTACTGCCTAATTGGGTTCACTTATTTTATGATGGAAAATATATTTTTTAAAAAAGTAATTTATTCACTTAAAAAAAAAAAGAAAGAAAAGAGGAGCTCCCTTTCCCATCAACCCCAGCTCAAGTTGCATCAGGACTGAGCATGTTCTCTTCTCCTGTGGCCTGGTAAGGCATCCTGCCAGGGGGAAGTTATCAAAAAACTGCAAGTGAGTCCCTGTCAAATGTAGTCCCCACTTCCCTTATGAGGAGAGGACCCACATGAAGCCAAAGCTGCCCATCTGCTACATCTTTGTAGGGGCCGTGGTCCAGTTCATGCATGGTCCTTGGTTGATACGTCCATTTCAGCAAGACCCTCTGGGCCTGGTTAGTTGGCTCTGTTAGTCTTCTTGTGAAGTTCCTGTTACCTCCTGATTTGTTTTTGGTTTTGTTTCTAATAGCTGAGTGGTATTCTGTTGTGTAAATGTGCCACAGTTTCTTTATCCATTCTTCAGTTAAGAGACATCTGGGTTCTTTCCAGATTCTGGCTATTATAATGAAAGCTGCTATGAACATAGCTGAGCAAGTGTCCTTGTTGTATGGCAGAGCATCTTTTTGGTATATACCTAGGTGTGGTATAGCTGGGTCTTGAGGAAGCACTATTCCAAATTTACTGAGGAAGCACCAGGTTGATTTCCAAAGTGGTTGTACAAGTTTACATTCCCACCAGCAATGGAGGAGGATTCCCCTTTCTCCACATCCTCACCAGCAGGTGCTGTCCTTTGAGTTATTGATTTTAGCCATTCTGACTGATGTGAGATGGAATCTCAGAGTCCTTTTGATTTACCTTTCTCTGATGACTAAGGAAGTTGAACATTTCTTTTAATGAATCTCAGCCATTCGAGAGTCTTCTGTTGATAATTCTGTTTAGTTCAATTTTTTAATTGGGTTAAACAGATTTAGTGTATCTAGTGTAATAATGAGGTATTTGATCCACTTCGATTAGACTTTTGTGCAGGAAGATAAATATGGGTCTATTTTCATTTTTCTATATGTAGATATCCAGTTAGATCAGCACCATTTGTTGAAGACACCATCTTTTTTCCATTGTATAGTTTTGGCTCCATTGTCAAAAATCAAGTGTTTTATTTCTGGGTCATTTATTTTTCTCCATTGATTAACCAGTCTATTTTCATGCCAATACTATGCAGTTTTTACTATTATTGCTCTGTAGTATAGTTTGAAGTCAGGGATGGAGATACCACTAGAAGTTCTTTTATTATATGGGATTGTTCTTGCTATTCTGAGATACTTTTTTATTTAATTATTTTTATTTTTATTAATTGCAGTTTATTCACTTTGTGTCCCCTCTGTACCTCCTTCCCTCCTCCCCTCACAATCCCATCCTCCCTCTTCCCCACTCATGTCCCTCTCCCAGTCCACTGCTAGGGAGGCCCTCTTCCCCTTCCCTCTGACCCTAGTCTATCAGGTCTCATCAGGAGTGGCTACAATATCTTCTTCTGTAGTCTGCTAAGGCTGCTCCCCACCAGGGGGAGGAGATCAAAGAACAGGCCAATCAGTTCCTGTCAGAGACAGTCCTGGATCCCCATTACTATGGAGGCCACTTGGATACTGAACTGCCATGGGTTACATCTGTGCAAGGGTTCCAGGCCGTCTCCATGAGTGGTCCTTGGCTGGAGTATCAGTCATAGAAAAGTGTCCAGACTTTTGGATCTGTTGCTCTCTTTGTGGAGCTCCTGTCCTCTCCAGGTCTTACTATCTCCCACTTCTTTCATAAGATTCCCTGTACTTTGCCCAAAGTTTGGTTATGAGTCTCAACATCTGTCTCGGTACCCTGCAGGGTAGAGCCTTTCAGAGGCCCTCTGTGGCAGGCTCCTGTCCTGTTCCTTGTTTTCTCCCTCCTCCAATGTCCATCCTCTTTGCCTTTCTGAATGGGAATTGAGCATCTTAGCCAAAGTCCTCCTTCCTGATTAGCTTCCTTAGGTGTACAGATTTTAGTATGTTTATCCTATATTATATGTCTAGTATCCACTTATGAGTGAGTATATTCCCTGTGTGTATTTCTGCTGTTGGGATACCTCACTCAGGATGATCTTTTCCAGTTCCCACCATTTACCTACAAAGTTCATGATTTCCTTGTTTTTCATTGCTGAGAAATATTCCATTGTGTAGATGTATCACAATTTCTGTATCCATTCCTCATCTAAGGGCATCTGGGCTGTTTCCAACTTCTGGATATTACAAATAAAGCTGAGACTTATGGGCAACCTTTGGGCGGAGTTCAGGGAATCTTATGAAAGAAGTGGGAAACAGTAAGATCTGGAGTGGATAGGAACTCCACAAGGAGAGCAACAGAACCAAAAAATCTGAGCACAGGGGTCTTTCCTGAGACTGATACTCCAACCAAGGACCATGCATGGAAATAACCTAAGAGCCCTGAACAGTTCAGTATCCAAGTGGGTTCCCCAATACTAGGAACAGGAACTGTCTCTGACATGAACTGATTACTTCCCCCTGAGGGGGAAGCAGCATTACCAGGCCACAGAAGAAGACACTGCAGCCACTCCTGATGAGACCTAATTGACTAGGATCAGAAGGAAGGACAAGAAGACCTCCCCTATCAGTGGACTTGGGGAGGAGCATCCATGCAGAGGGTGGAGGAAGGGAGGGATTGGGAGGGGAGGTGGGAGGGAACCACAGGGGGGATACAAAGTGAATAAAGTGTAATTAATAAAAAATTAAAAAACAAACAAATAAAGCTGCTACAGACATGGCTGAGCAAATGTCCTTGTTGTATACTTGAGCGTCTCTTGGATATATGACTAGGAGTGGTATAGCTGGATCTTGAGGAAGCAGTATTTCTAATTGTCTGAGAAAGTGCCAAACTGATTTCTAAAGTGGTTGTGTAAGTTTACATTCCCACCAGCAGCGGAGGAGGGCTCCCATTCCTCCACATCCTCTCCAGCATGTGTTGTCACTTGAGTTATTCATCTTAGCCATTCTGATGGGTGTAAGGTGAAATCTCAGGGTCATTTTAATTTGCATTTCCCTGATGACTAAGGACGTTGAATATTTCTTTAAGTGTTTTTCTGCCATTCGATATTCCTCTATTGAGAATTCTCTGTTTAGCTCTTTACCCCATTTTTTAATTGGGTTACTTGATTTGTTGCTGTTTAACTTCTTGAGTTCTTTATATATACACCTGATTTTTGACAAAGATGCCAAAACCATACAATGGAAAAAAAGATATCATCTTCAACAAATGGTGCTGGTCTAATTGGATGTCTACATGAAGAAAAATGAAAATAGATCCATACTTATCCCCCTGCACAAAACTAAAGTGGATCAAAGACCTCAACATAAAACCAGACACACTAAACCTGTTAGAAGAAAAAGTGGTGAAGAGCCTTCAACTCATTGGCACAGGAGGCAACTTCCTGAACAGAATACCAACAGCACAGGCTCTAAGAGCAACAATAAATAAATGGGACCTCATGAAACTGAAAAACTTCTGTAAAGCAAAGGACACTGTCATCAAAACAAAACGACTGCTTACAAATTGGGAGAGGATCTTCACCAACCCTATATCTGACAGAGGGATAATATCCAATATATACAAAGAACTCAAGAAGCTATTCTGGGATACTTTTGTTTTTCCATATGAAGTTGAGACTTGTTCTTTCAAGGTCTGTAAAGAACTTTGTTGGTATTTTGATGGGAATTGCATTGAATCTCTAAATTACTTTGGTAAGATGGCCATTTTTACTATATTAATCCTACTGATCCACAAGTATGGGACATCTATCCATCTTCTGATATCTTCTTTAGTTTCTTTCTTTAGAGAATTGAAGTTCTTGTCATACAGGTCTTTCACTTGCTTGGTTAGCATTAAACCAAGATACTTTATATTATCTGTGGTTATTGTGAAGGATCTAGTTTAGTTTCTCTAATTTCTTTCTTGACCGTTTGCCATTTGTGTACAGAAGGGCTACTGATTTTTTTTTTAATTTAATCTTGTATTCAGCTCCTTTGCTGAAGTTGTTTATCAGTTGTAGGAGTTCTCTGGTGGAATTTTTGGAGTCACTTACATACACTATCATGTCATCTGCAAATAGCGATACTTTGACTTCTTCCTTCCCTATATCCCCTTGATATACTTTAGTTGTCTTATTGATCTAGCCAGAACTTTAAGTACTATATTGAAGAGGTAGGAGGATAGTGGGAAACCTTGTCTTGTCACTAAGTTCAGTGGAAGTGCTTTGAGTTGACCTCCACTTGACTAAATTTCTAATAATCTCAAGCTCCTGCTGCATCAGCCAGAGCCACCCATGCTATGATGCTTCCTCTGCCAGGAATGACAGTGTCCACAAATGGTGAGCCAAATAACCCTTCCATTCTTTAAGTTGCTTTTGCCATAAGCTTTGTCACAGTATAGGAAAAATAACCAGTACAACAGGGATCTGGATTAGTAGCAGGTGATGCGAAGTGTACACACAAGGTCAAATCTGCAATGCTGTTGGGCAGTTCTAGCCTGCTCATGGTAAGTATTTTGCAATGTGAAGAGTGATACACTCACTGGTAAGACAATTATATGTGTATTCCAAGTGAAAATAGCATAGTTTTAAATTACTAACACCATATACTTTCTGAGGCGTTCAAATATAGCCTCTTTGTGCTCTGGGGTGAGAAGAGTTCCTTAAATAACTGCAGTGTTCTACAGACAGTATTATATCTGTCTTTTAGAGATATGTTGCAACATCCCACTTACCAAATTATTGACAGTTCCATCTTCTAAACAAGCCTCATTCCTTTCACCATAATATTTTCAAGGTTAGATTGACCTGTTTAGAATTGGGTTCTTTCTATAAGGGAGAGACATCTTAGCAGTGTGATTTTTTTTTCTTTCTGTTAACTAAGGAGTATAAGTGTAGGATTTAAAATGAAATATAAAAACATAAATTTAAAAACTTAAATTCTTACAATGAGTGAAAAAGATCAATTCAAAATGTGCAAAATGGTTGACATTCACTGCAGTCTCTTTATGCCCTTGACTGACAATGACTCAGTCTTGGGAAGACTGTGATAGCTCTGACTCTGAGAGAAGTCAGCCTGCTGATATACTTCTGCATTCAAGGAAGGATAGAGAACTGCATAACATCACTTCTGCTCAAAGTTTTCTCATATTCTACCACTTAAATACTATATATGACAAAGTAAGGTGTACGGACCAAGGTGACTCATTTCTATGCATTTAATAACCTATTTTGGAATCTTAAATGGGATTAGCTATCTTTTCTCTGGGTCAACCAGGATATTGTAAGGCATGTTTACAGAACAGATTATATGCAGTATACTTAACAAACCAGCATGTCATTTTTTTGGCATAAAGAAAAGTAGTCAATCATCCATTTCATAAATATTCACTGAATGCTTCCTGCCTGCAGCACAGTGTCGCTCTATGACTAAATATGATACTTGCTGTCAAGTCTCTCATCACTGAGCAGGTAAAACACTTGGGCATCTTGTTTCTGTACAGTGTGATGGACACTGCAACAGATGCCCTAGACAGCCCAGAGAGAAGAATTTGTCTACTTAAAATCAAGAAAATTGTTGACTGACACATAGGACTTTAAAAGATCAACAAAATGCGTTAAGGAGATAGACCAGCACTCAGTAATCACTACGGATTCATAGGTAGTTTTTATATACATTTCTAAGGGATATTAGCTTGAAAGATGATGTTGTGAAATTAAGGTAGAAGCTTGTTATGAACTTTTATATCATGCCTATTTCTGAGTGTGGTAGGACATGACTGCAATCCAAGCACTTGGGAGACTGATGTAGAACGATCACAAGTTCAAGGTCAGGCTGAACTACAGAGTGACACCCACTCATCATAGGCTACATAAGAACATCTTCTTTCAAAACAAAATTTTAAAATGTAAATAATGGTCTATGTGTCCTAGAAAGACAGATGGATCCGCAGTTAAAAAAAAAAGCACATGCTTCTCTTACAGAATACCCAGCTCGATTTCCAGCATCCACATCATGTGGCTTACAACCAACTTGAACTTCAGTTTCAGCAAATTCTACACCCTCCTCTGGACACCATTGGCACCCACATACACATGCACATGTGTGAGTGTGTTTGCATGTACACTCACACTCAAATACACACACATACACACATACAAGTAAGATAATGAGATTAGAGAGAGATTTGTACCCCTCCCTTTTGTCCTCCCCACTTAGAGGCAGGCTGGAGAGTTGGTCCCAATGAGATCATGAGAGCAAGATAGCTGGTCCTGCTCCTGCTGCTGTACTTGGAAGAGCAGGCCCTGCACTTGGGCAGCACAGTAGAGCTCTGGATGTAGGGGTTGCGGGGGAGTCAGACTCAAGGGCTTGAGCGTGGGAGACCCAGCTCTGCCGCCTGTCTTCTTGGCTGTGGCATGTATGAGGAAGAGGTGCTTTTCTCTGCCCCCTCATCCTTTGCCATGTATGGAAGGCGGGAGAGCTGGCCCCAGAGTCTTCAGGGTGGGAGACTGGCCATGTCCCTCAGTATCTGCAATACTTGGGAGAGCAGGCCCTGCACTTTGCCCAGGCAGCTGGGTAGAGCTGGCCCTGGTTGAGGGGTTGCTGTTGAGCCGGCCCCCAAGGCATGAGAGCTGGAGCTGTCCAGCTGACAAGCTCAAATAAATACCTCTCAGACTCAGATCCAGGGCTTCGAAATTGGCCTACCCCAGCATATACCCCATCCACGAATTGCTATAGGGCATGAAGGGGACAGTACAACAGATCCAAAACTACATTATCTCCATAACACAGGATATCCTGGAGGAGTCCCAATGAGGATCCAGTACTAATAGAACAGTTGAAGCCAGAGGCTTTGTAGCAGACCAATGAGTCACTGCAATGAATATTTGTAAGCAAAGAAGTGTAGACCAAAGGGTGTACTGTGGGACACTCTGTGACACACTACAGCTTCCACAATAAGATTCTTTTCTTTGTTGTGGGGCAAGTTGCAAGGGAGGAGGGTCAGTACAAGAAGAGGGGAAGATGAGTAGGGTTGGGGTACATGATGTAAAATTTACAAAGAACTCAAAGAACTAATAAAAATAAAATTCTATGAAAACTTATTGAATGTGGGAAGCTGCTTCTGACATGGCTATTTTGGCTTGACTCTAGCTCAGCCATTTTAGAGGTCATTGCCATTTTCATTACTAACCAAGCTTATAGTTCCTATTTCTCTGCCAGCTGGGACTTTCCGTATGTTAGATGACAGGCTGTTGCCGTAGGAAACTTTAGGAGTGTGGTACGTGGGATCCTGCTTTCTGGCCTTGGCAGATACGAGTTTTATCTGAAGTTCCAGGACTGTCCTTGGCGGCCCATGGGAGAGAGGTGCCCTGTTCCTGAGAACTAGATAGCAAGTTTCGTGCAAGCCTGGGAGCCGGATAGCAATTTTTGTATAACCTTGAGTGAATTCTTGGACACCTTGACATGTGACACAATTACTGATACTGTGAGGAGACTCTTTTGTGATTCTTTTCTATTTAAGTGTATGCTTTGCCTTCATTAAATGAGACTTGATCAGGAATCTTTCTTGTCTCCATTCTTCGTGTCTTTTGTCCCACCCCATTTTCACCCCCTCTCTTAGGGCCTCATTCTACTGACCTGCAGGACGGGTCAATTGAAAATGGAGACCAAATTGAACAGAAATATTTCAAAGTTATTAACACTAGTGGTGTTCCATACTTAAAGGTATTTGTCCCATCCCAGTCATAGACTTGTTGACATATCTTCCCATATTTACAGTTGGGTATGAACGTAATCCTCTTTAGTCACACTTGAATGATATTAAGTATAAAACTAGAGCATTCTTCCAATTTTTGAGTACTGTATTGAAAATTTAGTTTGAGCACTCCAAGGAAGAGTCCTAATGTAAATTAGTCATTGTAAATTCTGAGCCAACCTAAGCCTCAGCAAAGTAAGTACATCTTTAGGAAGGGCTCACATGAGTCCTAGGTCATTCTGAAATAGTGATTGTTCTTTATTTTACAAATTGGTTTGGGTGGGGTTTTTTTAATTTAACATAATTTTCATTTTTTTTATAAATCTCTGTTATCTCTGAGATATTATACTTCATAGGGAAAAGCACACCATTCATTATCCCTGAGAAAAGAAATATAGCTCTCCAGGTACTGAGTTGAATATTTCCTGGTTTGACAGTCTCCTGATTAATCTCCCTGCTTCCCAGTATATGTCTGTAGACTATAATGCATGATGCTACCATCTTAGACTTCCTCTGCAGTATTGATGATGCCACATTCTTGTATTAAATCCTTCTGTGGATCACAATCCCCTAAAGAAAAGAGCCCGAACTCTACAGTATTACTGCAATCAAAGTTTTCTATTACATGGGAACAATCACCTCTTCATCTGAGTCTGACTCTCCAACAGTATGCATAAAGCTTTCCCCACATCTTTTATGTAAGGTATGAAACATCAGGCCCATGTCTATTTGTCTCTGATACATCACCTTTATTATATATCTTGATCAACTCCTTTAACATTTTTAGGCTTAGATTTATCTTCATAAGCTAGCAATACTTATGTACAACTACAAATTCTACTTAAAACAGAATGAAAAACCAGCAAAATATCTACCTAGCTGCATCACTCTAGGGAGTCCAAATAATATATGAAAAGTGCTAATCAAGGCTCCCTTTATAATTAGTAGGTTTTATTAGCATCGTGCCTTTGCTCACATACTTTTCTCTGCCTGATATCCCTGGTTTTCCAAACCTAAGTCTTAATTATCCCAAATTTTTTTATTTATATGTTCACTTTACATTCCAATTGTAGCCCCTCCCTCCTCCCATCCTTTCACCCTTCCCTGTATCCTTCCTCCCATTCTTTTCAGAAAAGGGGAGCCCCACCCCAGCACATCAAGTCACAACAGGACTGAGCTCATCCTCACCCTCTGAGGCCAGGCAAAGCATCCTATTACGGAGAAGTGATGGAAAGGCAGGAAACAGAGTCCATGTTATAGACAGCACCCACTCAACTTACTAAGGGATCTACGGGAAGATCAAACTTCCCATCGGTTACATATGTGTAGGGGGCCTAGGTCCAGACCATGCATAGTCTTTGGTTGGTGCTTCCATCTATGTAAACCCCCATAGGTCTAGGCAAGTTGACTCTGTTGGTCTTCTTGTGGTGTTTTTTTTCTTTCCCCCTCCAGTTCCTTCTATCTTTCCCAGTCCCCATTCTTCCACAGGACTTCTGAAGCTCCACCTAATGCTTGGCTCTGAGTCTCAGCATCTGACTCACTCAGCTGCTAGGTGGGGCTTCTCAGAGGATGGTTATGCTAGGCTCCTGTCTATAAACAGAGCAGAATGTCATTAATGGTGTCAGGGGCTGGTTCTCTTCCATGGAGTGGGTCTTGGGCTGGGCCAGGCATTGGTTGGACATTCCCTCAATCTCTGCTCTAATATGAACCTGACAATGTTACAACTTACAGCTTCCTCAGTTCTTACACGGTTAGTGACAACTGTACCTGGATAACTAGCAATTGTGAGAACTAAGAAAACAAGTCCAAAAATTTAACTATGGATTGTTGCTCTTAGAGCCTGTGCTGTTGGTGTTCTGTTCAGGAAGTTGTCTCCTATGCCAAGGAGTACAAGGCTCTTCCTCAATTTTTCTTCTGACAGGTTTAGTGTGTCTGGTTTTATGTTGAGGTCTTTGATCCGCCTGGACTTTAGTTTTGTGCAGGGTGATGAATATGTATCTGTTTGCATTTTCCTACATGTAGACATCCAGCAATATTTGTTAAGATGCTATCTTCTTTCCATTATATGGTTTTGGCTTCTTTGTCAAATATCAAATATCTGTAGGTATGTGGATTTATTTCTTGGTCTTCCATTCGAATCCATTGATCCACCAGTCTGTGTCTACGGCAGTTTAATGCCATTTTTATTACTGCTACTCTATAGCACAGCATCAGATCAGGGATGGAGATACTTCCAGAAGATCTGTTATTGTACAGATTGTTTTAGCAATTCTGAGTTTTTGTTTTTCCCTATGAGATTGAAAATTGTTCTTTCAAGTTCTGTAAAGAATGGATTGGTATTTTGATGGGAATTTCGTTGAATCTGTAGATTGCTTTTGGCAGGATGGCCATTTTCACTATGTTAATCCTACTGATCCATGAGCATGGGAGAAAATTCCATCTTCTGATATCTTCTTCAATTTAGCTACACCTCTCCTAGGCATATATCTGAAATATGCTCAACTATACAAGAAGGACATTTGCTCAACCATGTTTGTAGCAGCTTTATTCATAATATCCAGAATCTAGAAACAACCTAGATAACTCTCAACCAAGGAATGTGTACAGAAATTGTGGTACATTTAAATAGTGGAATACTACTCAGCAATTAAAAACAAGGAAATCATGAAATTTGCTGGCAAATGGGTGGAACTAAAACCAATCATCCTGAGTGAGGTAACCCAGAAGCAGAAAGACACTCATGGTATATGCTCACTTATAAGTGGATATTAGATACATAAGAGAAACATACTAGGCCTCTGAAAGACTCTCCTGATGGAGGTATAGAAGCAGAGGCAGAGACTCATAGCCAAACTTTGGGCAGAGTGCAGGGAATCTTATGGAAGAAGGGTAAGAAAGAAAGACTTGGAGGGGACAGGAGCTCCACAAGGAGACCAACACAGCCAAAAAACCTAGGCCCAGTGGCCCCTGCATAGACCGATGCTCCAACCAAGAATCCTGCATGGAGAAGACCTAGACCCCTACTCAGATGTAGTCCATGGGCAGCTCAGCCCCCAAGTGGGCTCCCTAGTAAAGGGAGTAGGGGCTGTCTCTGACATGAACTCAGTGGCAGGCTCTTTGATCAGCTCTATGTGGGGGGTGCAGCCTTGCCAGGCCACAGAGAAAGAAGATGCTGCCAATCCTGAAGAGACCTGATAGGCTAGGGTCAGATTGAAGGGAGAAGAACCTCCCCTATTAGTGGACTAGGGGAGGGGCATGGGGGAGAGGAGGGAGTGAGGGTGGGACTAGGAGGAGATGAGGGAGGGGGCTACAGCTGGGATACAAAGTAAATAAATCCTAAATTAGTTAATTAATTAAATATAAAAATATAAAAGACTTTGTAAGAAAAAATTTAAGTATAAAGTTGCATATATACATGCATTTACTATCTCTACAGAATTATAAGATTAAAATATTAGTTGCTCTTACTTTTGTCACTGTGTGGCAAAATCATCAAGAAAGTAGCTAAGATCTAAACCATGTACTCCAAGATTGAAACCACAAAGAGTAGAGCAGAGGGGCCTGCACTGATGAGAACAGGGCAGAACTGAGGATGGAGAGGACATCCCTGGAGCACACTTTGGTATAGCAACCAATGAGGGAAAAGACAATGGGCAGCTTAGAGAAAATACACAAAGGTGAGTCATACAAAGCCCTAAGTGAGGACAAAAGGGCAAGAACAGAGAAAAGAAGGGGGCTGGGAAAGGGAACAGAAGGGAAGACAGTTGCATCATTCTCCTGAGGGTCTCTTGCTAGGCCAGCATAATAGGGTTTTTACCATCAACTAAAGCTCAAGTTTGAAAATATTCGTTGGGTGTTTATATCTCTTTCTGTCCGATTACGCTTCTTCTCAGCACTGCCCAACTGTCCAAATTCTAACTCGTCAGCATTCGGACACCAACATTCCCTAAGCTCCCTTAGATACTGGATATGATGCTAAGCAAGTGGTCACTCCTCTTACCTGACTTCTCCAAAAATCAAAGAGATTCAAAATTAAAGTCGTGTTTTCAGTAACATGTCAGTATGGGGTTCTGACAAGCTTACCCAGGACTACCAACAGACAGTATGTTGCCCTATAGCAGCATGGATGCTTTTAAAGGGGCTACCCTGTCTCCCAACATATCCAGTCCCACCTAAATATCCAGAGATTCGAGCAATGCCAATAGGTAAATGAGGGGATATCTTTGTACTCTGTAGCATGGTGACAAGATTTTTTACATCCGGTGATAATTTTTCTTCATAAAATGTTGTTTCATTCATTATTGGATTGGAATTCCCAAAGAGGGGTGACAAAATTGGGAGGAGGGGATTTAGCATATTCTGATATAATATAGTTTTACAGAATTCCTTTCTTCTAAGCATTTTAAAGTATTTATAACTTTTCATTTGCCTCACCTGAATATTTCATTTTATTTCTGTTCACTAATGAAGAACGTGATAGCCTTGGAGATGAGAAAGCACTTTTCACAAGATCACAATCAATACTGCTGCCACTATGGGATGTTCACCAGCTTCAGGGCTTGTTCTACCCCCCACCCCCACACCCCCAATATGGCTTATATCTTACTCTTCTTTAACATGAGCCTCATGCGGTAGATACTATTATTATTTGGATATTTTACAAGTAAGAGACTTGATGTTCTGATTAAATAATTTATCCCCAGTCACATAATTGGCAAAAAGAAAAACCAAAATCCAAACATAAGGCTCTCAGATGACTCTTGATTGCTCTTTTGTGCCAACCTTCCTCCTTTATAGTGCCCAAAGCAACCCTAAAAGCCAGCTCAGTGGTTGCTCAGCAATAGAAAAATTCTTTTACCAAATTATAAATTGCAGAGTTTAGCTCAGTAGCTCAAGCTCTATGGAAGAAAACAGGCACATATAAATATTTAAAGTATAAAAATTGAAAGTGATGTTTGCATGAAACTAATAATAACTAGGAGATGAAAATTTGTTAATATAGTGCTAGTAAATCAGAGGTGGTCATGTGCACAGTATGGAGAAAAAAAATGAATTGCTTATACCACAGGAACAAAGAACCAAAAGAATGGAAACAAAAATCAAATCTTAGATCGAACATTCCTTTTAGAATGTTTTACAATAAAGTGTTTCTTGGTTGCTTTCCTAAAATAAGACTGAGTAGTTTGAATCCCATTTCAAAACGTGACCATCACCAACCAGCACAGCACGGACGCTCTCTGCTCTGCCTCTGCTGCTGCCCTCTTGTGGCATCATCAACATATTACAGGCTAAGACCCTAACTCTCCAAAAGAGGAGTTAGTTGGTAAATTTACATTGTCCAAAATTTCACACCATGTTTAGGGAATGAGCAGATACCTTTCCACCAGGAATTTTAGATGAAATCCCAAGACCTAGTAGGTGACACATATTTAAGATAACAGGCAGTAAGATGCAAGTAAGTGGTTACATTTGTTTGTTTGTTTGGTGATAAAATAACAAAAATGTTTACTTCTAGGCACTTTAAAATTATACACTACTTAAAAGCCATTTAGATTTGAAACACCATATGATTTTGTTTTTTAAAAAAATGAAAGAAAAAGAAATCAAGGGACTGTACACATCAAAGACGCCATCGTAGCAGAAACAACAGCCTCTTTGGTCTTGCTGTTGACCCAGTACTTACTACACACAGTGCAATGGGAAAGAAGCACATGACACTCATAGCAAAGAAACCAGGCCTACAAAACCAAAATATCTCTGGTTTGTAAGACCCAGAGATTCTGTGTACCTGTTGGGCAGCTGAGAACAAGTCATTCTTAGACTCGGAAGCTTCCTCCGGCCTCCCGACACTCTCGGGGTGAAATTCTCCCTGTCACATGTATGGGGGGGTTCGTGATCTAGTCTCTCGGGCCTGCTCGAGTCGCGTTCTGCTTTTCTTCCTTTTTCATTCAGCAGCATCCAAATCAGGCAACCTTGTCATTTCTTATGTTCGTTTATATTCAGGCAGAGAACAATTCAAAGGGATCAGTTCTCTCCTTCCGCCATGAAAGTGCCTCACAATGAACCAGGTAATTACTTAGACCACTGGTCAGCTCATCTGACTTAAAAATTAAGCACTGTTACTTTATGTGCCATTTTATAATTACTTTTTGAGAATTTCATACATGTATACAGAGAAATATGATCACATATTCTACCCATCAAGCTCCTTTCATCTATCCAGTAACTTCTCCTAGAGTGTACAATGCGTAATCCCACTGTAGGACTTCCTACTGGTTTATCTGTCTACCTGGAATCATTTTTCCTCAAGCGAAGTCATGGAAAGCTGCCTTACAACATTTCTTTCCCTTTCAAATATAAAATTGTCACTTATGCCAACCCTGACCACCCTATAACCTCAATCTTCTACAATCAGATCTTTGTTTCTCATAAAAACCATCATATATGAATATGATGTATGCTTTGTTTGATTTTAATAGTTACTTGTTTGTAACGATAAGGGCAAAGTTTGGAAGGAGATTGCTGACTCACCCAAGCCCCATGTGAACTTTCTGAGTGTCTCAGCACTGGGGAGGCAGACAGGAAGATTCTGGGGCCCTGATCCAGTCCTTCTAACCTGATTCGTCAACTGCAGACCAATGGGAGACCCTATCCCAGAGGAAGTGGACATTTTCTTGACAATGACATCCAGGGTTGTCCTCTGGCCTCAGACTATACACACTCATACAGGCACCCATGTGTGCATGTACATACACAGATACATCATTCAAAAGAACATAAAATGTATGCAAGGAGAAATAAACCTTTGTTCTTTTTTGTCTATAGCTAAGCTGATACATAATAGATTCTTAGTAAATACTGATAAAATAAATTAATTAATTAATACATTAAGTTTTCCAGACCGAGATCCAAGATCTAATGAACCAGACAGAAAACAGCTTCTGCAAACAGTACTAAGAACGGGGAAGCCCAGCAATAAAGGGAGACAATTGAAGAAAGGGATATTTTATGAGGGAAGGAGGTGGGGTTAGGACACTGTTGCTCAACAGGAACAAATTATCACTAAGCCCTTCCTGCTACAGGACCTTTTGGAAACCTGAAGGAGCTCATTATGCTTAAGCCATGCTTTTGAATAATTCCACCCCCAGAAACTCTAACATCACAGAGCAGTTTCCTTCACCTTAGATCAGAACTGAGCAGAGATGCTAAAGTTTCTTACACTCTTAATTCTTCCTGTGGAGATGTGTGTGGGTGTGGAGGCAGGAAACAAAAAGGCAGCACTTTCTACATCTCCTTGGGAAAGTGTTGATATGACAAGTCTAAGGTACCAAATAAAGAGTTAAGTGAAGTAAGGGAGACAACCAATTGGAGCAACCCAAGCTTCACGCTAAGACTCTTTGGATGCCTGACTTAACTAGCCGTTCTTCTTCACCTAATAAAAGAAATGGTATGAAGAAATCCTGGCACCAAGAAATAACTCCTTATATAATGAAAACAAACAAACCAGTCAATCTCAAAGTCGCATGAGCCTCTAAGGAAATACCAAAGATGAGCAGCTGTGAAGAGTCCAACCAGGATCCTTTCATAAGTAGAGAGTCAAAGTGTTCTGGGAGCATTTCAGAGAAAGATTTTCTTGTTGTTTCTTTTTCAGAGAGAAAGAAAGAATCTCCCAGGAAGTAAGAGAGCTCTCAGGCTCTTAGGCATGGTGACTCACATGTTTAATTCCAGGACTCAGAAAACAAGGACAAAAGGATCTCTATGAGTTGGAGGTCAGCCTGGTCTACACAGTTAGTCCCAGGCCAGCCAAGGATACACAGTGAAACCTTGTCTTAGAAAAAAAAAAAAAATAGAAAGATGGGGGAAAAGGCTTGTCAGGAAGAGCCAAGGAAGGTTTGTCAGGAAGAGGGGATTAACATATGTAACACATTTAGGATTGTGTCTATGGCTTAAGTAATAGTGTATAGATGCTTGCTACTAATAACTACATTTCTAATCTCATTTCGACAGTAAGCATTCATTTATAAACATATACATTATGTTAATATTGAACAAAAGTAAATGGGATGCATGCCTGTGGTCCCGGCCATCTGGAGGAACAAACAGATGGATTATGAATTCTATTTCATCCTAGGCAATGGAGCTTATTCTTGGCTAGCCTTAGGTACAATGATACCTGGTGAGCTGACTAATTTTGTGTCTAACTTAACACAGGCTAAAGTCGCTTGAAAGAAGAAAAATCTCAACTAGGAAAATGCCTTCATAAAATAGGAATATAGGCAAACCTGTAGAGCACTTTCTTAATCAGTGATTGATGTGGGTGAGGCCAAGACTGGCCTGGTGGTTCTGGTTTCTACAAGAAATCAGGCTGAGCAAGCCATGGGGAGCAAGCCAGTAAGCAGCACCCCTCCATGGCCTCTGCATCAGCTCCTGCCTCCAGGTTCCTGCCCTGTTTGAGTTCCTGTCCCGACTTCCTTCAATAATGAGCAATGATATGGAAGTGTAAGTCAAATAAACCCTTTCCTTCCCAAGCTGTTTTGACCGTGATGTTTCATAATAACAATATTAATCTAAAATGAAATAAATTGGTACCAAGATACCAAGATAGCAGGGTATTGTAATGACAGACCTGACCGTGTTGCTTTGGGAGGATTGTGAAAGACTTTGGCACTTTGGGCTAGAAAAGCAATTGAGTATTGAGAGCTCTGTGAGCTGCTTTGTAGGAGCTTGGAAGACAAGAATGTTGAGGGCAGTGCATACAATGGAAGTGAAAGCTATGCTGTAAAATTTTAGAGGTAAGCAAAGACTCTACGGAAACATTTGTGTGAAGATTCTGTGGTGTCTGGTCATCTGGAGCTGAAGAATTGGCTGTGATTAACAAGAGACCAGAATCATTAATGTGAAAGCTTTGTTTTACTGGGACAGTGAATTAAGGTCAGTTGGGGCTAAAAAATCAGTGCGACCTGATAGGTTAGGGTCAGAGGGAAGGGGAGGAGGACATCCTCTATCAGTGGACTGGGGGAGGGGCATGGGAGGAGATGAGGGAGGGAAGGTGGGATTGGAAGGGTACCAGGGAGGGGGCTACAGCTGGGATGCAAAGTGAATAAACTGTAATTAATAAAATAAATAAATAAATTACAAAAAAAATCAGATGTGAGAGACAAGAGTGAAGTCTTCTGAGAAAAGTTTTCTCAGTCAGAACATGCAAGCTATATTCAGAGGTGGCCAAGGTTACTGGTTACAAGGTACAGGCTCAGGGGTAGTTGAAGGACTAATATTGAAGGATCATGCCATGCAGAGAAGTTGAGGCTTGGCACCAGGAAAAGAGCCCAAGAGGTGGCTATTGGTCAAAATGCAGAGGATTTGCAGAAGACCCCAGCATTTCAGAGATGCCAGCCCAACTGGATGAGCACCGAGAACAGTCACAGCAGTGGAGCTGACCCAAGCCTAGAAGACAAGTTGCGTCTGCTGCTGAGGGCATATTTAGAAGTGACCCACACCCCTTGGAGGAGCCCAGGAAATTGTGAGTGAATCTCAGATATTGGGCATAGAATTATTTATACTGTTGGAGTGTGAACATGAGAAAGCCAGTAAGGAGCTCAGTAAATAAATGTCAAAAACAAGAGACTATTCTAAGTGTTAAGGTAAAAATGGTTTTAAAAATAGAAAGAAAGAGGAAAAAAAAACCCTTGTCCTTATGAAATTTTCATTCTTACCAGTAGATAAACAATTAATTCTTGTGAGAATGCCATTTCAGAGGAAGGAACATATGTAGAGGAGTTAAATAGTTTCTCCAAAGTCAGGTTGTAAAGCAAAGGGGTAATGAATTCAAACCCAAAGCCTTTAGAGTTCTCTCTCTTCCCTACTAGGCCAAAATGTGCTTGGTAGGTAATGTTCTGCTACAAACAAAAACAAAACAACAAGGAATAATAACACTGCTAGTCCAGGGTAAGACTATTTCAAATGGACTAGGGCAAGAATCCCTAAGGAGCAACTTTAGGGATTTGAAAGAGGCTGCTATCTGAAGGTCAAAGCAAAGGTGAAGATTTATGGCTTCATGTCTTTGACTATCAGAGCAGACACTAGCAAGTATTAGACAGGGCTGGGTGAAGGGCCAAGTAGCAGGTTGTAGAGCTCTGTAGAAACTTTGAAGAATTTGGTTTATTCTGTGTAGCAAAGAGCTAGAAGATTTTGACAAAAGAGTGACGTGATGTTTCAGTAAAAATATGAAAGGCCTCACTAATGTGGATACTTCTAGAATGTATGTGCACTATTGAAAAGTAGAACAACTGAAATTATCTTGACTTTTATTTGGGGTCAAAGTGCATACTACAAAATCCCCACCTTATTTCTCGATCATATCTGGCCTATTTTATTAAAAAATAAATGATGGGACAGAAATACCATCTCAGAGTCAAAACTGTCAGAGCACTTGGGTAGGGGGCCGGGAAATGTGGGCTGCATTTTTGTCAAAAATATTTAAAAGGCAGCTTTTGTGCAACTTAGGATTCACTTTCGTTATCAGTTCATTTTCATTGGTTTAGAACTGGATTAAGAGTATCTATTATCCTTTTATCCTCACAGAAAACTTTTCTTTAGGGAGCCATATATTAGAACTCACGTCAGGCAGTATTTTCTATTCTCAGAGCACCGAATGCATCTGCATCTAAAAGCGAAGGGTTGTGGGTAATTAGTGTTTCTATTGTTCTTCCTTCCGCTGCATACCAATAGAATGTATGTGAATATCCTCTTTACCTTGACTGTCCTACAGTTAGATTACCAAATGGGAGGCATCAAGGAGACCCTCAAGAAATCACAAAAACAGAAAGTAGAGATATCATATGCTGGTTTCTAAATAAAAGCTAAAGTCCAAAGGAAAACTAGGAAGATTTATAAAAACACGCAGTCGGATGGAATCAGTCCTTGAAATGAAAAAATAAAACTCAATTTAAAGAGAGAGAAAAGAGAAAAGGACTTAAAAAGTAGGTTTGAGGAGAAGATTTATGATGAGAATCACTTCAGTTTATACCCTCCTTCAACTCTAACCTCTTTCTAGGTTCCTGGGCATGAATAGGGCACAGGAGAATAGCAGTGGTCAGAGTAATTGAGTTAAAATTAGCCCTGTAAGGTCCTACCACACCACAGAAAATCAAGGAAGCAAGCAAATGCTCATTTTGCTCTTCATGTTTACCTGTGTGGCCATAAAAATCTACAGATGGAGATTTTGTTTTAAAAAGAAGGAGAAGCATATGGCAGTCTGTACCTTAATTCTAGAAAGCATGTGGAGACACACGATTTTAACTTCAAATACCAATGTAAAGGAGTAAGACTTCCAAAGTTTAGAAAAGAGATGCGCCAACAAGAATTATATCATTTTGGTATAATGACAATTTAGCAGAAAAATAGAACTGTATTCTCCCCTAAGGCCTATGGCCTATCTAGACACAAGTTCTTGACCTTTAACAGTGCCAAGTACAAATTCCATTTCATAACCAGGCCTCAGATTCAATTAAAAAAAAAGTGGTTGGTTACTCACATTACATTTGTGCCACTACTAATCTGTAGGCATACTATGTCTGGCCACTGTTGTAACTTGTGGAGCTAGCATCTTCTATAGCAGAGTGCATAAAAGGTCCATTAAAGCTAGCAAATAATATGGAGCTGCCATGTGAATATCAGCTTGATTTATCCATGTTCTGTGGCTCAATCATACAGTGTCTTCAGTAATAGGATCTTAGTGTCAAGTTCTACAGGCAGCCAAGAGGATGAGCAATAGCCTGTAATGACTCCATTGGCCAATTGCCCAAAAAGAGATAATCTGTTCCTAGCACTGGGACTTTTGTTTGTATATCCATACATATATATGGATATATATTATGTAGATCTATATATGTCATATATCTATATATTATATAGATCCATATAATATGTATTCATAGAACCTTCCAACCATTATCAAAGTAGCTTGTCCTTGAGTTAGATGGCAATTAACAGAAAGACCCCCAACTGGTAAACATTTGAGAATAAATGATTTTGGAGTACTTAAATTTCGGTGGGACATACATTCCACATACATCCCTACTGCACTCAGGAAACTTTGTGGAAGAAGAGGTTGAAAGATTATAAGGGAGAGAAGTAGTCAAGTAATGACATCATCAAGGAAAAAGGTGTTTTCCAATAACAGAGCAGATGTGCATATGAATTCACAGAGACTGTGACAGCATGTACAAGACTGATATAAGCTCCATCGGACAGAACCCCAGCACAGGAGTGAGGAGGTGGACACAAGATCCCACCACTAGCTGAGGAACATTTGAGAGCAGATGGAAGAAGGGGGTCAGTTTTCTTTAGTGTTGTGATCCGTGGTAGGAAGACCACATGTCAGGGCAGGCCCAACTCCCAAGACATGGTGAATAATGTAAACTGAACCTGGTAGGGGAGAAAAAGGAAAACTCAAGGTTGGGTAGAAAGGAATGGAAGAGCAGAGAGCATGGTTATGGAAAGATTTGGGGGAGGGGTGGATGTGTTTAAAATGCATGATATAAAACTCTCAAAGAATATTATTATTGGGCTAGAGAGATGGCTCAGTGGGTAAGAGTATCGTTGTTCTTCTAGGGGACTTGGGTTCAATTCCCAGCACCAACATGGCAGCTCACAATCAGCAGTTAGCCCAGTTGTAACATTGTAACACCATTCTCCAGGAATTCAACATGATGGTCACCTCTGTGGGCACTGTATGTTCATATACACAGGTACACATGCTGGCCAAACCACCATACAATAAAAAATAAAGTGGAAATTTTTTAAATTATCTCATACAGACCACTAACTGATAAGCACAACACTTCCCATAGTTTTCTCCTTACTCTTTTCAATGTCACGCAATCTACCAAGAGTCACTAAGGCTTATTATGTATCACCAAGGACAGTTCTTGGCACAGAGAGGTGCATCACTGTGGAACATCTCAACTGTCAAGAGATAAAACTACAGCAGGTTTATGCAAGGTAATTGCTCCCTCTGGAAAGAGAGTGGAGGAGGAAAATGGGGATATTATTGTAGGTAAAGCAGAAATGCCTTGAGAAAATTCAGAATGGAATAATTGTATAGGTTTTTCTCTAAGAAATATTCAAGACACTAAGATCAGGATAATGATTCAAAAATTATGTCGAAGGGTTTTACAACGCTGCTGCAGGACTTCTAAAACACTTTATGGAGAACCAACTCCTGCAAGTTGTCCTCTAATGTCTATATAAACTTGTACTTGTGCACAAATATATATGTACATATTCTGTAAATAAACAAATAAATGAAAATATTACTCTGCGATAGACACCAAGGTAGTCACTGAATATATAGTAGTGTCTTTTCTTAAGGGAACACATACCAAAGAGGGCAGAGACCTCCTTGGCATTTAAATAGTAACAATATCTGGAAGCTAATTAATTGTAAGTTGATGCTTACAATTCTTTAAAGTCCTTAACCCAATGCTAGTTTGTCCTGAAACTTTTATTCTTGTGCTACTACATTTTGTCTTCACATTGTCAAAATGTTTAAGATATTGACTTGAATTTACTAATAAAATTCAGAATTAAGTTAAATATTGAACTCATACAATAAAGTTTTACTACTTCAGAGAATAGTCCTAGGTTTTGCTTCCTCTAAGTAGGCTGAAATTGTCACAGGGTAATTCCTTTGCATTTTTCCTGCATTAATGAGGTTGTTACATGTTAACGGACATCTTAAGAAAAGTCTATTAATAAATCAATATAACTTTTAGAAAGCAATTTTCCACTTGATATTTCTTTCAGTGTTTTCAAATTTTGTTTTGAGAAACAATTTAACAATCATCTAAAACTGTCATTGTCATTGCTTTAGACAATACAATCCATTACTTTCTTTGCCAGATTTAATAACTGAGGCACATCAAGTTCTTCCCTAATAGCCTATATATTAAAGATGCCCTCTTAAGAAAATTAAAAGAAAGATATATACTTATCTAGATATATTATATTTAAATATTAAGACTGTAGCAAGGAATTATGTTTGGTGCTGGTCAGTTGTGAAATCATATGCATACATTTAACGTTAGAGAAATGGTTCAGCAGTTAAGAGTCTGAATTGCTCATGTAGAGGGCATGATGTACCTCTGAGGAGAAGGAGAGTGGGGACAAACATAACTGGGAACAGAGGAGAGACAGGGCTAGGAACAGGCTATAAAGTGATTAAATAAACAAATAAAGAAAAAATTTAAAAAGAGCGTATGTAAGTTATTTACCCTTATATTGGTGACATCTATTTACCAAGTAATTAGAAGCTCCAATTCATATGGAGTTGGATAATCTTTCAGTGAATAAGCAGAACTAGCCTAAATTTTAAAAAGTCAATGTAGCCCATGGCCACTCAGTGTCCAAGTAGATTCCCTAGTAAGGGGAACAGGGGCTGTCTGTGACATGAATTCAGTAGCTGGCTCTTTGATCACCTCCCCCTGGGGTGAGTGCAGCTGTACCAGGTTACAGAGGAAGACAATGAAGCCAGTCTGATGAGACCTGATTGACTAGGGTCAGATGGAAGGGGAGGAGGACCACCCCTATCAGTAGACTGGGGAAGGAGCATGGGAGGAGATGAGGGAGGGAAGGTAGGATTGGGAGGGGTTGAAGGAGGGGTCTACAGCCGGGATTCAAAGTGAATAAATTGTAATAATCAAAAAATCAATTTTAAAAAGTCATTTAGTTAGTTAATTAGTTAATTAGCTAATGTGTATGAGAGGAAGTAGGGAGAATGCACAAGGGCATGCATGTGGAGGTCAGAAGACAACTTTTTCGACACCAGTTATCTTTTTCTGTCTGGATTTGGAGGAAGGGTCTCTCCTATTGTTTTTGACACTATGCTGCCTAGGTGAACTTCCAGGCAGTTCTGCCTCTGCCTCCCATCTTGCAGTAGGAGTGTTAGGACTATAGACAGGAGGCACTGTAGAGCACTCATTACCTGTGGATTTCATATTATCAGGCTTGCCAGAAAAATGATTGTTTGCTTGCTTTTTAAAATTTAGTTTTTAATTGTTGAGGATTTCATACATGTATACAGTGAAATATGAACATATATCCTCCCATTTCCCCACTGCAATTACTTCTGCATTGCTCCAAGCACACTCCCTTCCCTTTTTGTAACCCACTAAGTACAGTCATGAGCAAGGGTTTTTTCACATATTAATACATCTCCCTGAAGGTTTTAATGAGCAATGAATTTCAAGAAAATATATTAATAAAATAAAACAAAGGTAAGAAGCGCAAATGTAAATTCATGGAAAATCATTTTCCTTAAGTAAGTCTGTTACAGAAAAAAAAAAATACACAAATTGAATGATTAGTATCTCGAGACCACATGGAGACCTAAGTCAGGCTAGGCTCCTGGGAGGAAATGAGGGGGATTCAAGAGAGACTCCTAGTAGCAGAGACCACAGAGACTGAAGAGGACACCATCTAACTGGAGTAGTCTCCTGGTAGAGAGAGGGGAACTCCAACCCACCCACAAATTTACCCTTCTTACTTACAAGATAAGCAGGGATAAAAATGGAGCAGAGATTGAGGGAATGACCAACCAATGTGTCACCCAACCCAGTGTCAACCCCTGATACTATGAAAGATACTCTTCTAAGCTTTCAGACAGGAGCCTGACAGAGTTGTCTTCTGAGAGACTCTACCCAGCAGTGCCTCAAAACAGATGCTGAGACTCACAGCCAAATATTGGGTGTGGGAAAGTGGGAAGAAAGAGAAAAGGACCTGGAGGTGACAGGAGCCCCACAAGAAGACCAACAGAGCCAACTAACCAGAGCCGAGAGGGTCTTGCTGAGACTTAAGCATCAACCAAGGATGCATGAACTAGACCTAGGCTCCCTACAAAGATGTCACAGATGGACAGCTTAGGTTTCATGTGGGTCCTCTGGTAAGGGAGGTGGTGACTGCATCTAACGAGGACTCACTTGCCAGCTTTTTTATAACTTCCCCTGGTGGGACTGCCTTACCAGGCCACACGGGAAGAGAATGTGCTTAGTCCTGATGCAACTTGATGAGCTGGGGTGGATGGGAAAGGGAGCTCCCTTTTCTGAGAAGTAGGCGAGGGGGGAGGGCAGAAGGAAGGAGGGAAGAACTAGAAGGGGAGGAGGGATGGGGCTACAACCAGGATGTAAAGTGAATAAAAAATAAATTATAAATAAATAAATAAATAAACAAACAAACAAAAAACCCAAACTAAATGGTCAAGTTGAACAACAAACATGAGTAGAGACAGAGAAATCAGTGGAGAATATGGGTAAGTTGGCAGACAGGCGCTTTCACAGTCAACAGCTTCATGAAACAGTGTCCCAGTTCACCAGGCATTGGCGATACAGAAGTGAAGTAGAAGTTGGAAACGACTGTGACTATAAACCCAGCAAAAATGTAGAGGAGCTAGCACACTGAGGCAAGAGCCCTGTCCCCATGCATTGTGGTAGAAATGTGACAAGTACAATCGCTCTGAACAGCCTTATTCAAATTAAAATCAAGCAGATTTCAGAGCCAAGAATGCAACCCCTGAGAGTTTATCCTATAGAACAAAAGCATCAGTCAGCTCTGATGCACAGACAAGAATGATGGCAGCATTAGTCACACAGGAAGGGCTCTGGAAACAGAAAATCCACACTGCTGGGTATGGGTGAGTATGTAATTATACACCTACACTATGAAATTACACAGTCATCAGAGAAACTAAAACTGTACCAGACAACTTGAGAAAAAACTAGGAACATTTCAAAGAATAATCACATCTCAAAATTTCTTTGTGTGTGTGTGTGTGTGTGTGTGTGCCTATATATATATGTATATATATATTCAGATATTTGTGCCTAGTATAGCTTAATATATTAAAAACTACATACATGCTTATAGTTTTTATATGGATGTATATTAGTATAAATAAAAACACACTAAGTTATTAATGTGGGTTATCTTATATGTCCAAGTTAATGTAGTATAGGTAGACAGTAAGAAATTTTTAAAAAGAAGAATTTCAAAGAATTAAATTATAACAAACATATGCATGGAATTATACAAAGTTGGATATGTATATGCTGCTATGCATCTAGAAATTGAATAAAGTAAGTTTTTAAAAACTCATAAAGGGCTCCCATCCAAAAGAAACCCAGGACCTGATGGTTTCAGCGTAGAATTCTACCAAACATTTAAAAAAGAGCTAACTCCAGTTCTCTTCAAACTATTCCACAAAATCGAAACAGAACAACATTACCAAACTCATTCTATGAAGCCACAGTCACCTTGGTACCTAAACCTCACAAAGACCCAACAAAAAAAGAGAACTTCAGGCCAATCTCCCTTATGAACATTGATGCAAAAATACTCAACAAAATACTCACAAACCGAATACAAGAACACATCAAAGATATCATCCACCATGACCAAGTAGGCTTCATCCCAGGTATGCAGGGGTGGTTCAATATACAGAAATCCATCAATGTGATCCACCATATTAACAAACTAAAAGAAAAAAACCACATGATAATCTCCCTAGATGCTGAAAAAGCATTTGACAAAATCCAACATCCATTCATGTTTAAAGTATTAGAGAGATCAGGGATACAAGGCACATATCTAAACATAGTAAAGGCAATATACAGCAAACCTATAGCCAACATCAAACTGAACGGAGAGAAACTTAAAGCAATCCCACTGAAATCAGGGACAAGACAAGGCTGCCCACTCTCTCCATATCTCTTCAACATAGTTCTGGAAGTCCTTGCTAGAGCAATAAGACAGTTGAAGGAGATCAAGGGGATACAAATTCGAAAGGAAGAAGTCAAATTATCACTATTTGCAGATGATATGATAGTATACGTGAGTGACCACAAAAACTCTACCAGGGAACTCCTACAGCAGATAAACACCTTCAGCAAAGTGGCCGGATACAAAATTAACTCAAAAAAAAATCAGTAGCCCTCCTGTATACAAAAGACAAAAGGGCTGAGAAAGAAATTAGGGAAACAACACCCTTCACAATAGCCACAAATGACATAAGGTACCTCAGAGTAACCCTAACCAAGGAAGTCAAAGACTTGTATAAAAAAAATTTCAAATCTCTGAAGAAAGAATTAGAAGAAGATATGAGAAGATGGAAAGATCTCCCATGCTCATGGCTTGGCAAGATTAACATAGTAAAAATGGCCATTTTACCAAAAGCAATCTACAGATTCAATGCAATTCCCATCAAATTACCAACACAATTCTTCACAGACCTGGAAAGAAAAATTCTCAACTTCATATGGAATAACAAGAAACCCAGAATTGCTAAAACAATCCTCTACAATAAAAGATCTTCTGGAGGTATCTCCATCCCTGACTTTAAGTTGTACTATAGAGCAACAGTTTTAAAAACTGCATGGTACTGGCATAGAAACAGAATGGTGGATCAATGGAACCAAACAGAGGACCCAGAAATAAACCCACACACTTATGGACACCTGATCTTTGACAAAGATGCCAAAACCATACAATGGAAAAAAGATAGCATCTTCAACAAATGGTGCTGGTCCAACTGGATGTCTACATGTAGAAAAATGAAAATAGATCCATACTTATCACCCTGCACAAAACTGAAGTCCAAGTGGATCAAAGACCTCAACATAAAACCTGACACATTAAATCGGCTAGAAAAAAAGTGGGAAATACCCTAGAACTCATTGGTATAGGAGAAAACTTCCTGAACAGAACACCAACAGCACAGGCTCTAAGAGCAACAATCAATAAATGGGACCTCATGAAACTGAAAAGCTTCTGCAAAGCAAAGGAGACCATCACCAAGACAAAGCGACCACCTACAGATTGGGAAAGAATCTTCACCAACCCTTTATCTGACAGAGGACTCATATCCAGTATATATAAGGAATGAAAGAAGCTGAAAAGCAGCAAACCAAGTAATCCACTTAAAAAATGGGGAACAGAGCTAAACAGAGAATTCTCTGTAGAGGAATACCGAATGGCAGAGAAGCACTTAAAGAAATGCTCAACCTCACTAGCCATTAGGGAAATGCAAATCAAAACAACCCTGAGATTTCACCTTACACCCATGAGAATGGCCAAGATCAAAAACTCAAGTGACAACACATGCTGGAGAGGTTGTGGAGAAAGGGGAACCCTTCTCCACTGCTGGTGGAAATGTAAACTTGTACAACCACTCTGGAAATCAATCTGGCGCTTTCTCAGACAACTAGGAATAATGCTTCCCCAAGATCCAGCCATACCACTCCTAGGCATATATCCAAAAGAGGCTCAAGTACACAAAAAGGACATTTGCTCAACCATGTTTGTAGCAGCTTTATTTGTAATAGCCAGAAGCTGGAAACAACCCAGATGCCCCTCAACTAAAGACTGGATGCAGAAATTGTGGTACATCTACACAATGGAATATTACTCAGCAATGAAATATAAGGAAATCATGAAATTTGCAGGTAAATGGTGGGATCTGGAAAGGATCATCCTGAGTGATTTGTCCCAGAAGCAAAAAGACACACATGGTATATACTCACTCATATAGACATACAACATAGGACAAACCCACTAGAACCTGTGCAGCTAAAGAAACTAAAGAAGAGAGAGGACCCTAACTAAAATGTCCAATCCCCATCCGGAAAGGCAAAGAGGATGGACATCAGAAGAAGAAGAAAACAGGAAACAACCTAGGAACCTACCACAGAGGGCCTCTGAAAGCCTCTGCCCTTCAGACTATCAAAGCAGATGCTGAGCCTGATGGGCAACTGTCAGGCAGAGTGAATGGAATTTTATGTAAGAACTGGGAAATAGTAAGAGCTGGAGAGGACAGGGTCTCCACAAGGAGAGCAACAGAACAAGAAAATTTGAACACAGGGAACTTCCCAGAGACTCATACTCCAACCAAGGACTATTCTTGGAGATAACCCAGAACCCCTGCACAGATGTAGCCCAGGGCAGTTCAGAGTCCAATTGGGTAACATAGTAATATGAAGAGGGACTGCCTCTGAAATAATCTGATTGGCCTGCTCTTTGATCACCTCCCCCTGGGGGGGGAGCAGTCTTACCAGGCCATAGTAGAGGATAATGCAGTCACTTTTGATGTGAACTGATGGACTAAGATCAGAAAGGAGAGGAGAACCTCCCCTATCAGTGGACTTGGGGCGTGGCATGCATGCAGAGGGAGGAGGGAGGGTGGGATCGGGAAGGGAGGAGGGAGGGGTTTATGGGGGGATGCAGAATGAATAAAGTGTAATTGATGAAAAATTTAAAAAAAGGGAAAAAAATATTTAAGAACCTTAAATGACTTTCAAAAGTGGAGGAACACATGGAGTTAGTCAATTTACATGGAGCACGTCTCGCCCCTGGGGGCAATGGTCTCCTGAACCTACTCAGACCTCGGACACCACCACTGCTAGTTCTAGAACTGATGCAGGATGTTCCAATGAGGGGGTTAAGGCTTCTCATAATAGTTCCTCTAAGCCCACACCTGTTTGTTTATATCCCCCATTTTTATTCATTATTAGCCAGATAGAGCCAAGTAATGGTGGTAATGATACTTGCTTTTTTGCCCAATGCTGGAATGCTAGTGAATTTAGGTATGCCCTGATTACTCCCATGCCTCGCTGGGTGCTTGTGCCATTGATGCCCCTCACGCTATGACTCTCTTCAGACAGAAAAGGGATCTTGGAATTACAGCTGCCATTGTTACTGCCATCTCATTGGTGGCTGTTGGATATATTATATAATGACTCAGGGCATTAGCCATGAGTCATACTATGCAGACTGCTCAGACCCTAAATAATCTTTTAGTCAATGTAGCTCATGCTTTAGATGTACAAAAAGGAACTAATGCTCAACTAAAAGGAGACTTGATGGTGTTCAATCAGAGGATTGACCTCGTGCAGGAGCAAATTGATACCCTATGGCAAATCTCTCAACTTGGCTGTCAATGGAAGTATGCTGGACTTTGTGTCCCTAGCATACAATATGAGAATTTTTCCCGTGCTGCAAATCTGTCTAAACAATGGTCTAGCTATATTTTAGGTAATTGGACTGAAGATTCAATACTATGATGGAGCAGCTGAGAGTGGCCATTGTTACGGCAAATTCTACCAGAGTGGACGCAGGACTAGCCACAGGATTATCATCATGGATTGCTGCAGCCATGAATCATCTGAAGGAATGGGCGGGCATGGGAGCATTAGCAGGCCTTCTGGTGTTGGTCTCCTTGGTTTGCCTGTGGTGTATATGCAAAATTAGAGTCTCACAACAGCATAATGCAGCCATGATCATTCAGGCCTTTACAGCCATTGAAGCAGGACAGTCTCCCCAAGCATGGTTGGCTACCATAAAAAGCTAAAATGTTACGCTCAGGATGCGAGGCTAAGCACTGCACTCAGGGCCAGCCCCTTTCGACCCAGAGAAGAGCATGTCTGATTGCATGCTGGTTGATGCCCCAGGTCCTGCCTCTGAGAAAAAGGTATCGGACGGGTCTGATGTTCTTTGGGTGGATGACACCTAAATGAACATCTGTACAAAGTCCCAATTTATTTCTAATATCAGAGATCAGACCTCTACTCCTGCCTGATGCATCCAAAACAAAAAGGGGGAACTGTAGAGAGCTGCGTAATGCCGTAATGCCGCGCCTTAAAGATGGAGCTGGCTTCCACCTTCCACCTTCCTGATGGTGAGTGCTCTCTGTCACAAACAACTCCACATTTGGCTAAGGCTGAGGATCTGGCTTGCTTCCATGTATGTGGACCTATCTGCATTGCCCACGTGGCACGCTGGGATTGGCTACCCAGAGGCTATTTAAGCTGTGGGCTGGCTTTCCCCAGGGTCCGATGATTGTTCAAGGTTCCTGAATAAACTGCATTGAAAAAAAAAAAAAAAACTCATAAAGGCAAATTTCCAAGACAATAAAGAGCTGGTAATAGGAGGCTACTTAACTAATTGGGAATAAACAGTGACAAAGCAAAGGAAAGTGAAAAAAAAAAAAAAACAAGAATAAAAGGCAAAATGCAATAGAGCTAGTTATGTGCCAGAGTTAGTGGGGTGCTCGCCTCGCATGTGGTACCCTGGTTTTGATCCAGCACCTCATCAAGCACTTGTACAAATATGCACCTTTAATCCCAGCTTCAGGAAATGGAGGACCAGAAACTGATCATCTTCAACAACAAAGTTAGTAGGATGGGTCAGCATAAGAAACATAAAAGTAATGGACTCTGATATATTAAATTACAAGATATGTGTATTTTGAGGATTAAATAACACCATAAACAAAATCTTAATCTACAAAGTAGAAAATGCAATAATTATGACAGGATTGCTTGCTTCATTAAAATCACTGTTATAAAGTAATACGAATTCTAACACCACCTAACAATAAACAGTTTTACTGAATCAGTAGGAGAAAAAAAACAGTTAATAGTTGAGTTCCAATGGTGAACAAATAATTGCAGCAGAAAGACAGTAAACAAAAAAGGCAGCCATTAACTTTACAAATGATATTAACTAACAAATGATCGCTAGGCAGAATACAGGCAGAGAAGCAAAAACAAACAGACAAAGAAAAAACAGATCCATACGTAGGTTTGCTGGTAAACCCTATCTGTAATCACTTTGCCAATCTGAGTTAAGATTCTTAAAACCTCAGTGTCCTTGGATTCAATAATATCTTTCATAAATAGCAACCAATACAAATTAGAAGTATTTGTGTATATATGTGGGGATCACAATCACAATAGTACTCAAAAAAATTTTTTTGAGATGACCTAAATACTGAATCATAAACTCCTTAAGTTTTCTTTAATTTTTATTTTTTCACAATTTATTCATTATATATCCCGATTGTAGACCCCTCCCTCAATTCCTCCCAGTCCATCCCACACTCCCTCTTTCCTCCTATCTCTAGTCCGCTGAAAGGAGGAGTTCTCCTTTGCCACCTGCCTGTAGCTTATCAAGTCTCATCAAGACTACCTGGATCCTCTTCCTCTGTGGCCTGGTAAGGCCATATTGCCAGGGGCAAGTGATCAAAGAACAGACAACCAAGTTCATGACAGAGGCAGCCCCTGCTCCCCTTATTCAGAAATCTACATGGAGGTTGAGATGCCCAGAAACAGAAAGATAGGCATGGTGATACACTCACTTAAAAGCAGATATTAACTGTATAATATAGGATAGCCATACTAAAATCTACAGACCTAAAGAAGCCAAACAACAAGGAGGACCCTAGGAGGATACTTAAATCTCATTCAGAATGGCAAACAGGATAGACACCAAAAGCGGTGGAAGAGAGGAAACAGTATGGGAGTCTACTATAGAGGGTCCTCTGAAAGACTCCACCCAACAGGGAATGGAAGCAGATGATGAGACTCACAGCCAAACTTTACTCAGAGCACAGGGAGTCTTATGGAAGATGAGGAGGCTGGGAATAGAAGAACATGGAGGGGACAGGAGCCCCACAAGGAGACCAACAAAGCTAAAAAATGTGAGCCCAGGAGGTCCTGCAGAGACTAATGGACCAACCAAGGACCGTGCATGGAAAGGACCTAGACCCCCTGCTCAGATGTAGCCGATTGGCTGCTTAAGTTTTAAATGATCAGTATTATATCTATTAAAATAGCTTCAAAATATAAGACACAAGAATGTCCTACAAGTTGGGTATACAGCTGGTTTAGGAAACAGGTTTAAACCACTGTTTACCTAAAAGACAAATCAACATAACTATTAATAATCAATAACACTGCATATTGTTATATCTGCTAGAAATCAAAGTCTTCTTGGGGTACATTCCTTTGCTAGAGTTCTTAATCCTGCGTCCTCTAGGCTTCATTGTGACTGCAATTAGTTACATAATATTGGCCCTCTAAAATCTTTCCAAAATGTAATCTCTGTTATGTTCAGGGACGTGATGAACGGGACCATCAATAAATGACTAATGCTTATATTTCATTCCTGTTAAGTGATTAGTGGATTAAAGGATTGTCCTGAGTGAAGGTCTGCTGTGAAACCCAGTATGACCCTGTATCCTACTTGACCCCTGTATTTCTTCAGTGATGTTCTGTGCTGATGTAGGATTCGCCATCAAGATCCTCATCAGGACCTTTTAAACCTCAGCTGGAAACATGAAACAAAACATATCTATCTTATGTATTGTTTACACAGTGTGTGGTATTGTGCCATTAGCAACAGAAAAGAGAATACAGCAGAAACAAACAAACAAAAAAAGAATGTCCTACAACCTATTCCCTTATGGGCCATAAATCTGTCTGCCTATTTGAACAAAGTGTATTTCCATGGTTCTCCTTCATACTCACCATTCCCAGCTACCTCCCCCTACTATCTAGACCCTCTTATAAACTGCCACCGTCTCTTTTTCTCTTCTACCTCCCATGTGTCCTTTTGCCCAATTCCTTTCTTTACCCTATTTTGGTTTTCTTTCTACTTATATAACACATTGTAATCTATTTTTAAAGAAAAATGTAGAATAAAAGAAATATAAGCTACTTCCCTTTATCCTATATATTGTTTGTATCCATTACATAAATAAATGTAAATGAATAAATTTTAAAAAATAAAATATAGAAGTATAATCTGTAATTATACTTTATATGTAATTTAATTTAGAATTTAATTAAATATACAATATATTTATATTATATATTGATATAGCAATTAAATTAATAAATGCATTAAATAAATAATTTAATTTAATTAAGTTTATGTTTAATTATAGAAGTAAGTAAGTAGAAAAAGGTACTTAAAAGTCAAAGTAATTATTTTTAGCTGTTGAAGTTAGAATGCCATCTACTTTTGAGCTTCATATAATGGCTATCTACTTATTTTAAAATTGTTGTCATTATTATCTTTTTCTTAAAGTAACTAAAAAGATCATCAGGCTCCATTCTACCCCATTTCCAACTCAAGTAATACACAAAGTGTATGAGAAACTGCAATTTAACAGCAACAACAAAAAAACTTAGAACACCCTTGATTGTTCCGCTAGTCAACTCCAGTTCCCCATTACCCACAGAACCACATTTTCAAATTCAAGAGTGTCTCTGAAGGATGCATATTGTCTTGGTTGGTCATGTGAGTGTTCAAACCTGAGTCACCTCAAATGAAGACAATAGTCCTGACAGAACTCACTTGTTTAATTAAAAAAAAAAGTCCACAAATATGTAAATCATGCCTTTGTTGCTGTCTAAATTATCTCAGAAAAATCCAGATTTCCCTGGATTAAGACTGCAAGCATAGAACTGCTGCCATTTGACAGGAAAAATCACTACACTGCTGTAATGATGGCCCCACTCCTTTGCAAACATGAGTCTCCATCTCTCCAATTCTCTGAGAAGTTTCAGTAGCATACCTCTGTGGATTTTTGAAGACCGTCACGGCATGGATCAAGAATGAGTGTCTTCTCCCACTTCTGTGCAACCTGATTGGCTTCTTCTATCTTTTGCTCACAACTTTTTTGAGAATTTAATAACGTCACTTCATAAAATTCTTGAATATCTGTGAAGGAAATGTCAGGAAAGGATCAAAATGTCATATAACACCTCATAATAGCTTATGTGTGTATGTACCTATAGTATGCATATAAAATGTGGCTAATTAAAATAAATGCATTCCAAACTAAAGCAATCAAAACAAAAAATCCTGAGAACTGACTCTTTATCAGCACCAAAATAGCACAGCAACTTCAATCATAATCATGAGCACAGGAAGCATTCAAGGTGTTGTTCAATAGTTGAACAGAAAAACTGTAATATGTCCATGAATCTGGATATCATTGGGACATAAGAGACAATAAGCTATCAATCTATCTTTAAAACATGTATGAATTTCAAAAGAACATGGTGGTAAGTGAAAAGGGATACATACTGCATGATTTTGCACACCTTACATCTGGGAAGATAGGAAGAAAAGCAAACTTAAAGAAATATAAAGAGATGAATTTTGGAAGGACTAAATATGTAAACTAAAACCAATGGTATTAATTCTGTTTTTATTTACACATAATGGGGAAGATAAAATCTAAAGCATGTGTAAAAAGCTTTGAGAAATTGTCATGGCCTAGAAAAGAGCAAGGATAGAGAGACCTAAGGAAGAAATTCAATGTGCTACCCCAGTGGGCTCTTGTAACACAGAGAGCCTGGCCTAAAATTTAAAGAAATTTAATCAAGATCTGGCCACTAGCTCATGACCACAGGATGATATGTTATTAGTTGCTTCAACGCTGACAGAAGATGTTGATGGCAGGGGAAACAGAAAGGGGATCTATAGCAAGTCCCTGCAATATCTTTGTAACTTTTCTCTAAAGTATGACACTACTCCAAAGAAAATGTGTTACTGATTAAACTGGCTTTTCTTTTTTTTTAATATTTTTATTTTTAAATAATTTTATACATTTACTTGTATCCCAGCTGTAGCCCTCTCTCTCTTTCCTTCCCAATTCTCCCCTCCCTCCCTCATCTCTTCCCTGCCCCCTTCTGAGTCCACTGAGAGGGGGTGTCCTCCTCACCTTCCCTCTGACCATAGCTGATCAGGTATCTTCAGGATGGTTGCAGTGTCCTTATCTGTGGCCTAGCAAGGCTGCTTCTCCTCTCAGGGGGGAGGGGAATCTCACGAGTTCATGTCAGAAACAATTCCTGTCCCCCTTACTAGGAAACCCACTTGGATACTGAGCTACCATGGGCTATGTCTGAGCAGGGGTTGTAGGTTAGTTATATCCATGCATGGTCCTTGGTTGGATAAACAGTCTCATAGAAGACCCCTGTGCTTAGATATATTTGGGCCTTGTGGGGCTCGCTGTCCCCTCTAGGAAATACTAATTCCTCCTTCCTTCATATGATTCCCTACACTCTGTGGAAGGCTTGGTTATGGGTCTCAGCATCTGCTTTGATACACTCCTAGGTAGAGTCTTTCAGGTGCTTTCTGTGGTAGGCTACTGCCCTGTTACTTGTTTTCTCCTATTTGCAATGTCCATCCCCTTTGTCTTTCTAGATGAGGATTGATCATCTTACCCCTGGACCTCTTTCCTGTTTATCTTCTTTAGGTGTACATATTTTAGTATGTTTAGGTCTATAAAGTGAGGATATACCCTGTGTATCTTTCTGCTTTTGGGATACCTCACTTGGGATGATTTTTTTCTAGATCCCACCATTTGCCTGCAAAATTCATGATTTCCTTGTTTTTAATTGCTGAGTAGTATTCCATTGTGTAAATGTACCACAATCTCTGTATCCATTCCTCCATTGATGGACATCTGGGTCGTTTCCAGGTTCTGATTATTACAAATAAAGCTGCTACAAACATAGTTGAGTAAATGTCCTTGTTGTGTACTTGAACATCTTTTGAATATATAACATCTTTTGAGTGGTATAGCTGTATCTTGAGGTAGAACTATTCCTAATTGTGTGAGAAAGTGCCATATTGATTTCCATAGTGGTTGTACCAGTTGACATTCCCACCAGCAATGGAGGAGGGTTCCCCTTTCTCCATAGCCTCGCCAGCATGCGTTATCTCTTGAGTTTTTGATCTTAGCCATTCTGATGGGTGTAAGGTGAAATCTCAGGGTCGTTTTGATTTGCATCTCTCTAATGGCTAGGGATGTTGAACATTTCCTTATGTGTTTCTCTGCCATTCTATATTCTTCTACAGAGAATTCTATGTTTAGCTCCATACCCATTTTTTAATTGGGTTACTTGGATTATTGCCTTCTTCAGTTCTTTATATATTCCAGATATCAGTCCTCTGTCAGATATAGGGTTAGTGAAGATCCTTTCCCAATCTGTAAGCTGTCGTTTTGCTCGCATGACAGTGTCTTTTCCTTTACAGAAGCTTTTCAGTTTCATGAGGTCCCATTTATTGTTTGTTGCTCTTAGGGCCTGTGCTGTTGGTGTTCTGTTCAGGAAGTTGTTTCCTGTGCCAATGAGTTCTAGGGTCTTCCCCACTTTTTCTTCTAACCAATTTAGAGTATCTGGTTTTATGCTGAGGTCTTTGATCCACTTGGACTTTATAAACTGGCTTTTCTAAGGGCATTGCACAATCACAGTTAGCTCTCCAAATGTCCCCAAAAATGTTTTTTAAATCTATTTTCATATTTATGATTAATTGGAGTAAAATTACCATTCCGTCATGTTACATTATCCAACTTTTAAAGAAAAGGTGTTTCTGAAGACAATTGTTTGACCCTGAAGAAGACTGAGTGATCTTCAAGTCAGTTATACACTGACTAGAATACATACTTTAAAAAAGTATTGCTGACATTGAAGCATACAAGGGAGAGCTCTAAGCATCATCTTTTACAAACACACAGTCATGACAAACAGGGATGCTGCTATAAATGAGATTCAGGAGAAACAACAATAACTAAAAACAAAAGACTTGAGTTATTATCATTCCCTCAGGTATCTGACACAGAAAGTAGAAGGTCTACATACACTACTTTTAACTATATAATTGTTAAAACACAAAGACGAGAAAATAATAAGGGTCTAATAGGAATGAACTAGCAGAACGAGGTAGAACCAACATAACTTCCAAGAATTAAAAATGTAATTATCTTAAGATGTACTAATGATGTCACGGATGGATTAGCATGGCATATAACAAGTATAATGAAGTACTAACAACTAAATCTATAGAGAAAGCACACGTGTGTTCATTTTATTGTTTGTTTGTTTGTTTGTTTGTTTTTCTAGATAGGGTTTCTCTGTATAACTCTGGCTGTCCTGGAACTCGTGTGTCTGCCTCCTGAGTGCTAAGATTAAAAGTATGTGCCACCACTCTCTGGCTCATATTAATAGTCTTATAACTTGAGAATGCTTCGATTTTTTTAGTAAGAAAGATAGGAGAAAAGTTATGACTAGCAAAAAGTATATCAAAATGGAATTCCATAATACTGAGACAGAGAAAATCTTAAAACAATCAAAGAAAGAAAAAAAATCAGCTTTCAAAGAAGAAAATAAACTAAAAACTTCAAATTCTTGAGATAGAATAACCATCATCATAAAATTATTTTATTTTGTTTGAAATTACTACACTAGAATTTAAAAAGAACCATCAAATTATGGGAAATCAAAAAATTTACTACAAAACTTGGTGAAAATAAGAACTTACACTTCACCAAACAATAATTCTCAACATATTGGAGGAATGAAAAATAAAACCACAATGAGATAATATCACATGTTCATTAAAATGATTACAATCGGTGCTGATTATCCACAGAACTCGCAGGAAAGAATGAACCAAACAATAGAGTATTACTCATCTATAGGAAGCGAAAATCCTTCATTTTGAATATTCTTTCTATCATGGCTACGTTAGTAATGTCTACAAATCGCCAGATAGTAACTTTTGCACCGCACACATGCACAGCTCATTACACCTTCAAGTACACCTCAAAAACCATAGTAATATTACAAAGTACAAACTGATAAAATGTAGTTTTTACAACATTTAGGCAAATAAACAATACCCAAGGAAGATGTCTGCAAATCAAAACAATAACACATGAAAACCAACGACAATAACAACAAACACATAAACAACCAATTCATAATTTAAAAATACATAAAACTGATAAGACTGGGGAAGATTCCCGACTTGTAATAGGACAAATGCTAAATAACCTCATAAATATGATACCATTTATAACTGAGTGATAAAGGCTGGCAATGCAACATGAAAGAGAAAAAGATGTGCGTAAGTGCTAAAATGCTGTAAGTACTTTAGAACACAATTTTTATTCCCAGAAAACTGGTCAAGTGTTTTTGCTACAAGCAGCAATTTCTGCTCTTCAGTATGCATTCTAGTTACACCCTTGCGCTTAATGGAACTCAACATCACCATAGCCACGTGTTAGGTACAACTCAATGCTCATCAAAAAGAAACTGGACTGACGCAGCATGTTTCTTAAGTGGAATTTATAAAATAGTAGAATATACTAAGTATACCATGAAATCATATGGATAAATCTTACAAACACAATACTGAATGACAGAATCAACTCTCAAAATGAAGACTTTTTTAAATTCAAAAGTGTATAAAAGTAAACTATATGTTTAAAAATCCGTATGCACGTATATGACAAAACAATTAAACTGAAGCAAAGGAACATGTGCAAATAAGATACAGTTTTCTGGAACTTAAACAATGGTGTCGTGTGCACAATGTCAGCTGAAAACGGCGTTTAAGTCGAAGTGTTGTGTACGGTTTACAATGCACCGGACCCGGAAAACAGCGCAGCCTAGCAGCACAGAACACGGAGCTTAAGAGTTGCTTGCTACTGACAACGAATGGAGCTCGCTGCTGTGACCCAGTGTCGCGGAGGTATCACCAGACGAGGAAAAATCAAAATACACCCTACAACGGTCTGATGCTCTTTGGGTGGATGACACCTAAATGAACATCTGTACAAAGTCCCAATTTATTTCTAATATCAGAGATCAGACCTCTACTCTTGACTGATGCGTCTAAAACAAAAAGGGGGAACTGTAGAGAGCTGCGGAATGCTATGCCTTAAAGATGGAGCTGGTTTCCGCCTTCCACCTTCCCGATGGTGAGTGCTCTCTGTCACGAACAACTCCACATTTGGCTAAGGCCGAGGATCTGGCTTGCTTCCATATATGTGGACCTATCTGCATTGCCCCCGTGGCACGCCTGGGTTGGCTACCCAGAGGCTATTTAAGCTGTGGGCTGGCTTTCCCCGGGGTCCGAGGATTGTTCAATGTTCCTGAATAAACTGCATTGAAAAAAAAAAAAAAAAACAAAAAAACAAAATACACCCTACAGTTTCCGCTAAATGTGTAGCACCTTCACTGCAAAGCCAAAAATTAGCAGTTGCCTCATCATCATGCCGAGGACAGCCTAAGTTACTGCAATGGACAGGCTGGGCAGGTTAAGCAAAGAAATAAAACAAGAAAAGAAAGAAGGTAGACTGTGTCGACAGGCAGGATTTAGTTCTAGATTGGCACGTCAGTTTCCAAGATGTTTGTTTTTTTGATGTTCCCTCTTACTGATTTTTTTAAATTAAAGTATGGAATTTTTCATGACCATAAGAATAACAGGCTGGGTATACTTTGTTCCCTGGCTGAACAAACTGCTAAGGAGCATGAATGCAGGTTCGATGAAGTTGACACAGAATATAATAAAGATGTGTAATTGAGCATACTTTGGATATATGCCACTCCAAGGCATATATGTCACTCCTAGGCATATATCCAAAGTATGCTCAACTACACAACAAGGACATTTGTTCAACCATGTTGGTGACAGCTCTATTCATCATAGCCAGAATCTGGAAACAACTTAGATGGCCCTCAACCAAGGAATAAATACAGAAATTGTGATACATTTACACAATGGAATACTACTCAGCAATTAAAAACAAGGAAATCATGAAATTTGCAGGCAAATGGTGAGAACTAAAAAAGATCATCCTGAGTGAGGTATTCCAGAAGCAGAAAGACACACACGGTATATACTCACTTATAAGTAGATATTAGCCACATAATATAGGATAAACATACTAAAATCTATACTCCTAAAGAAGCTAAACAACAAGGAAGACCCTAGGGAAGATGCCCAGTCCTCATTCAGAAGGACAAGTGAGATGGACATTAGAAGCAGGAGAATACAGGAAAGAGGGCAGGAGCCTACCACAGATGGCCTCTGAAAGACTCTACTGGTGGAAATATCGAAACAGATGCTGAGGCTCATAGCCAAACTTTGGGCAGAGTGCAGGGAATCTTATGAAAGAAGGGGAACATAGAAAGACCTGGAGGGGACAGGAGCTCCAAAATGAGACCAACAGAGTAAAAAAAAAAAAAAAAAAAAGAAAGAAAGAAAAAAAGAAAACCTGAGCCCTGGGAGCCCTGTAAAGACTGATATCCCAACCAAAGACAATGCATGGAGAGGACCTAAAATCCCAGCTCAGATGTAGCCCATAGACTAGTCTCCAAGTGGGTCCCTAGTAAGGGGGAGCAGAGGCTGTCTCTGACATGAACTCAGTGGCAGGCTCTCTGATCACCTCCCCCTGGGGGTTGCAGCCCTGCCAGGCCACAGAGGAAGGCAATGCAACCAGTTCTGAGGAGAGCTGATAGGCTAAGGTCAAATAGAAGGGGAGGAGGACCTCTCCTATCAGTGGACTAGGGAAGGGGCATGGGGGAGAAGAGGGAGGATGGATGGGCTTGGAAGGAGATGAGGGAGGAGGCCATGGCCTGGATACAAATTGCATACATTGTAATAAATGATAATAAGAAAGAAAGAAAAAAAGAATAAAGGTGCAGTGGTACATGATTTTAATGCCACCATTCCTAAGGCAGAGGCAGGTGAACCTCTATTATTTTGAAGCAAGCCTGATTTACATAGTGATTTCCATACCAGCAAAGGATTAAAAAAAAAAGTTTAAAAATCTTTTAACTTTACATATGACTACAACTTTATTCTGCCTCTCTCCATAATTTCTGAAGTAGGTTTGAAAACGCCTGAGAACAGAAGGCAAAATCTGCAAAGATAAAAGCCCTTAGAATGTAAATACTTATATTTCTGAAGAGGTATTGAGTTTTCAAAAGTCCAAGAGATAAGGGGAAAACCCTCCGGAAAGGGAGATGTATTTATTGCATCAGGTCTTGAGCATTTGTTAAAAAGGAATGAATTCTGCAGGGATCTGTAGCTACTGTCTCTTTAAAGGATAATCATGTACAAATAACACAATTTTATAGATAAAATTTCAATTTTTTTCTCTATATCACTTTAAGGGTGAAAACATTGTTCTGTATACAGCACTTCCAAAGTTCCAAATTTTGAAATTATATGTGTGTGTGCGTGTGCGTGTGCGTGTGCGTGTGTGTGTGTGTGTGTGTGTGTGTGTGTGTTATCCAGTGAAGAGGCTATAGTTGCAAATTACAACTATAGTTAACAAGTTTCATTTTGAAAAAATAAAGAGCATGACACGGCCACATTTAGATAATTACAAAGTTGTTAGTTTTATGTCCAATGTGTAACTTACTTAATTCGCATCTTCCAAAGTGACAGAATGCTTACAGCATACTTCATTCCTTTATGTTCTTAATAAACTACTAGGGTGGATGAATGCAAGCTCAATTAAGTCAATGATTACTTAAACTTGAAAGTTATTGAATGATCAATGTCAAATTTCACACACAGTTAGCGAGCATTATTTTCAACGCTGACATGAGTCCATTTGCTATTTTTTTGTCTCTCTCATCAGCACCTTTCCATATGACTACTGCTCCCCACCACTTTCCTTAGTTCCTGCCACCAGATTCAGGCCCGAGCTATGGCCTTCTCCCACTCTTCCTCTAGACTCAAAAGGCCTTTCCCTCACAAAGAAAGCCTCCTGTCCCTTCACTTTAGTCTGTGAAGGCAAATATTTAAATATGAAATGTCATTAGCATAAAATTATTCCTACCAAAACTCAGTTCAACTGAACGAGAAATAGTAACACCCAGGCAGCCAATGTGAAAAGTAGTGTGTTGGTGTGGGGAGCAGCGGATGAGGCAGGAAAAAAATCATGCTACTCTGCTCTCTTTCTAACAGCAGATTGCTTCAATCTATTTAATACTTACAATCCTCAATTTTATTAGACGTAGTGATTTATTCACCTCTTCACATTTCAATTAAATAAAGCATTTCCAAGTGTAAAGCAAACCCCCTCAGGAACCAGGAACAAAGACATTATCCTATAGATCCATTTATTCTCTGGTATCGAACATCGCCATGCTTGCAGTTAGCAAGATAAACTGAGTGTTTGCTGATCTTAGTTTATTTGCATTTCCTCTCTGAGACTCAAATACAGGAAAAAAAAAAAAAAAAAAGGAAACCTGCATAGTATTTAGTTGACTGCACAGTATTTAGATGACATTTGTATGAGCAGAGTAGTGGATCTTGGATCTTAACAGCTCAGACTTTTTGTTTTGCACATTCTGTTTCAGAAAAAAAGGGTTTTCAATCTCTTAGGACATTTAAAGAAAATTCCTCAAAGAATTAAGACCTAGACATTTTAAGCTCACAATATTTTTTAAAGCCAGTCTACAAATTATTGCCAAATGACTATATGAATCTTTTTCAAACTAGTATTCCACACAAGTCACTTGGGGGTACTAGGGTCTGAATATGACTTTTTAACAAGCCCCTGACAATATCCATGACTCCTGATACACTGTTACCACTAGACCTTAGAAAAAAGCTGTGCTCTACTTTCACACAGCTCTTGCTCAGTTATTGCAATATTCTTCTGAGTAAAGAGTTAGGGAAAGAGAAGTCAGTGTAGGAAAAGCAAATTGATCAAAGACCACTGTGTGATTGAAAAACAATAATCATAACTACTTAGAAGGTATTGCTGACTAAATCGGTTTACATTAAGTCAGACTGTCAACTGAAAGAAGCCACATTTATTTCTCTGCCATCAAGTAACTGGAACAGAAAAAAAAAAAAATCTGCTTACACTTGATGTCTGAAACAGACCCTTCCCAGACCATTGTTTTGAATGTTTTAATACAAATCCCTTACAAATAAGACCTGGCTTTGACAATGATGATTTTGAGACAGTTAGGTTTTTCACTGTCAAATAGCTTGTTCAAGGGTATCTATAAAAAAGGGGGGCAGGCAATCTTTGTAAGAACACCCTTAATAACTAGTGGACTATAATAATTTCATCTACTTTTAAATAGACTCAGTATGACTCAACATTCTTCAAACGTACGTTTGAAGATACATTTATCAGAACTCACGTTTAATTTATGTAGATCCTCTGAAGTGATAATCGTCTACATTTACAATGAGATTTGATTATTTCAAATGACCAAATGTATCAGACAAACTGGATATATGTGGTTTAAATGGGGGAGGGGGTCACTGGACTTGAATTAGTAAGAAAATATGACCCTTAAAATTATGAGAGTCTTCTCTTATATGGCTCACTAACTGTTCTCCAATTATCTATTTAATCACAGTAAAAGAAAAAGTAGTGTAGAAAATATGTTTTATATACTTTCTAATTTGTTCTTAAAGACAGGACTAAAGATGATACCATAGGGAATAATAGCATAGGAATAATTACAGTTACCAACAGAAACCTCTGTGCAGGGTGACAGCATGGCTTATATTGCCATGATCACATTTAGCTATCAGTCCCATAGCTGTTTACTGCCAAAAATGCACTGAAATCAGCTGAGGAGTTTCTCCTTACAAACTTGGAATGATAATCTTGTAAGATATACTTACCTTTGAAACAAATGCATATTATTTGTCCCCCATGCTGCATTGTCTATGGGGTTTTCAGTATCATACACCTGATTAAAAATTCAGCTGAACAATACACCACCATTATTTTACTGTATCTAATGATGTTACAAACTGCAGACTTGAGGTTCTAGTCCTTTTTCTGAACACTTGGTTCTATCTGGAGAGCCAGAAAAATCCTTGTATTCAATGTCCTTATGCTGCATACAGATCTCATACTTTCTCTTCTGCAAAATAAAATGTCATTATTGCTTTGGTCCATCTTCAGTGGTGTCCTAGACCACCATACACAGATGCACATGACGAGTGCTCCATAAAAGTCTTAACAGTATCGTAAGGGTCGACTTTATGCTTTACGACTGGACAATTTCTCTCAAAAGAAATTACCTGAGACTAGAGGAATGGAGTTGAGTATTAGGTGTTTTAGTGTCCTTTCTCTTGTTGTGACAAATGCTATGAAAAAAAAAAGACACTTAGGGGAGGGGAGGAGAGGGTTTATTTGGTTTACTGTTCTAGGTCACAGCCTATCACTAAGCTAAGTAAAGACAGGCATTCAAAGTAAAGCAGAAACCAGAGACATACTGCTTGATGGCTGGCTCATTAACAGGTCCATGCTTAGCTAACATGCTTATACAGCCCAGAACCACCTGCCTAGAGATGATTCCACCTATCATGAGCTGGGCCTTCCTTGTATTGATAAATATCAAGACAATTCCATACAAGCATACCAGTCTTATCTGGACAATTCCTGAATTGTGGCTTTCCTGTCAAATGACTCCAGGCTGTGTTGACTTGACAATTAAAGGTAAGGACATGAAGAATACATTAAGGCTGATTATAAATGAAGATAAAATATGAATTGAATTTCACAGCCATGAACAGAGTAAAAAGAAGAGTGTCGGCTGGTATAGATTGAGTTTCCCAGAGACAAACAGAAGAAGCATGCCTACAAAGGACTTGGGCAAGATGTAACTCAGTAGATATTTAAAATTCAGGATCAGAAAAGGAGGAAATACTTATAACACACAAAAGGTTCTAGCAAATTTCTAGTTTTCTGATATAGCCAGGTGTCATTTGTTTCCAGACAAAGCTCACGTGGGAAGTAATAAAAGGAGTAGGGGGCAAGAGCCATGAAGGGCAAGGGGAAGAAGGGGGAAAAAAAACAAGAAGAAAGAGAGAGGAAAGAAGATATAGAAAGAAAAGATGGAAGTACAGAAGGAGTAATCAGGTTGAAAATCTGAAAAGTAATTTTGTTTTAAAAATTCTTTCCTCTACTAAGAAGAAACAGAGCTTTTAGAGAGAAGGCTTATGCCAGGATTGATTACAGCAGTGTTAGAGCAGCATCTCACAGCTTATATCCTCATGTTCAGGCAGCAGACAGAGAGAGAGATGGAAGGAAGGAAAGCGAGAGGGAGGAAGATAGAGAGGGAAGGAGGGAAGAGGGAAGAAAGAGAGCCCTGGGGATAATGTGGGACTTTAAAGCTCCAAGTTTATCCCCAGTGACATACTTCCTCCAACACTGTCACACCTCCTAACAGTCCCACTAACATTCAACATTCAAACTTACGAGTTTATGGGGATGATTCTCATTTAAATCATCACAGCAAATACAATATAAAAACTGAGGTGGAGAAAATGAACATATAGCAGTCCTTCATGCTAGTAACAATTTTTCTGCAGGCTTTAAATTAAATCAGAATACATAGTTGTTGTTGTTGTTGTTTTAAATAATGTGACTAGGTGGTAAGAATAAGTGTGGAATTTAGACATCTCCATTGACACATGCAAGAAATATCTAGTCAGCCTTGATGAGACCTGATAAGCGAGGATCAGATAGAAGGGGAGGAGGACTCCCCTATCAGGGGACTAGGGAAAGGACAGAGGGGAAGGAGAAGGAGGGTGGATGGGACTGGGAGGAGACAAGGGAGGGGGCTGCAGTGGGGACACAAAGTGAATAAATTGTAACAAATAAATATATAAATCAAAATAAATTAAAAATTAAAAAAGAAATACTAAAAGAAAGAAGACTCAAGAAGAAAACTATGAAGAGAGTATGATTTTTTTTCAGTATCAGCATGCCTACAAAACCCTTTATTGAAAACCCTTTATTCAAAAAGTTTGTGATCAGATGTGAAACAATTTTCATAGATTTTTAGACTTTTTTACTATCTGCATATCCATGATGAGCTATCTTGGGAATAAGACCTAAATCTAAATGCAAAATTCATTCATGTTTGAAGGTAACGATATTCAGTCCTGTTGGTGCACCCAAATTTCAACTGTATCCATAAGACACGGTCAGCTGTAGAATTTGCCATAGGCAACACACGGGCAACAAAAACATTCTACATTTTGGAGAATTCTAGGTCTCAGGTTTTTTAATTAGAGATTCTCAACCTAAATAATAATGTGAAATTTAAAGTATGAACTCTGAATTTGGCTTCTGGCTCTGCTTCTTACTAAATATTTAAATTTTCCATGCCTCCATTTCTTCACCTACAAATTTTACATACACAAGCATTCCACGTGCTTAATATTATTGAGCATGTTCTATGCTCAATAATAAATGAGTTAGTACTTTTTGATTCATTTGGTAATGTATACACAAATGTTCTCATTAAATATTAAATACTTGGACACAGCATATGATTAACCAGTAGCCATCTTTCCAGAATCAGCAAGAGTGAAGAAACTTAGAGCAGTAAAGTAGGATTAATACTTGAAGAGAAAGAAGAGTTATCTATAAATTTGAAGAAGTTGGCTAATTGAAATGAAAACCCTCAAAGAATTGCACTAAGATGTGCATTAAGTTTCCCTGTTCTCTGCCCAAAGTTTGTCTCTGAGTCTCAGCCTCTGCTTTGATACCTTGCTGGGTGGAGTCTTTCAGAGGCCCTCTATGGTAGGCTCCTGTCCTATTCCCAGTTTTCTCCCTCTTCCTACGTTCATCCCATTTGCCTTTCTGAGTAAGGATTGATCATCTTACCAAAGGAGAGAGAGAAAGACCTGGAGGGGACAGGAGCTCCACAAGGAAAGCAACAGAACCAAGAAATCTGGGCCCAGTGCTCTTTCCTGAGACTGCTACTCAACCAAGGACCATGCATGGAGATAACCTAGAATCCCTGCACATATGTAGCCCATGGCAGTTCAGTTTTCAAGTGGGTTCCCTAGTAATAGGAACAGGGACTGTCTATGATATGAACTCAGTGACTGGTTCTCTGATCACCTCCTCCTGAGGGGGGAGCAGCCTTGCCAGGCCACAGAGGAGGACAATGCAGCCAGTCCTGATGAGACGTGATAGGCTAGGGTCAGAGGGAAGGGGGGAAGGACTCCCCTACCAGTGGACTTGGGGAGGGGCATAGGAATAGATGAGGGAGGGTGGAATTGGGAGAGGATGAGGGAGGGGGCAATAGCTGAGATATAAAGTAAATAAACTGTAATCAAAAAATAAATTGAGGAGGTGGCAAGATGGCGGTGCCAGGAGGACTCTCATTCTGAGCAGCAGCACAGCAGGATCAGCACAGTGACCAGCAATCAGAACTCTCGGCCATAAAACACAGTCATTGTGTTTCCCAGGTGAGAGGATACCCCACGGTGAGGGATTCAATCAGCTTTTAACTCACCCGGCTAAACCGCGGAAGAGATCCCGGTTCTGCCACACGCTTGGCTGCCGGCTGCCAGCCCCAGCCCCAGCCCAGAGCCACAAGCCAGTGTCTCTGGTCACAGTCCCAGACTGAACCGTGGGCACCACACTATCAGAGACTGGAATTTTCAGTCGAGAGATAACCCCAGGGTACAGGAAACGATTGGGACCCGCCTTAGGTCACCCAGACATCCCCTGGAAAAGACTCAGGCGGGTTCCACGGGCACCCCAGGAGCCAGCCCGGAGCCAGAGCCGGGGACCCAGGTTCCAGCACAGAGCCCTGCCTGCCTGCGCGCCTGATTCGCCGCCGGAAATAGAAACGGTGGGTCTGATCTCAGAGCACTCAGCTCACCCCCAACCTGAAAAGGTCCCCAGAAAATTACCCAGCTTAGGGAGCCACTCAGGCTCCCAAAAGCCGCAAAGGCAGACACAGGCAGTTTCTGCGCACCAGACAGCTGGCAAAGACTGAGCTGCCATCACACAGCTGTGCTCCAGGCACAGGCAGCTTCTGCGGCCAGCCAGCTGGCGGACACTGAGCAGTGTGCACCAGGGCAAAAAAAGACACTGGGAGTCCCTGTCTCCAGAGAATCCACAGGGAAGGAAGGAAACTGTACTGACCTAAAGCACACAATCCTTCCCTAGAAAAAGTCTAGCAGTCTAGTTGGGCCGAGGCGCCAGCTCTCAGCTGTGCTCCAGACACAGGCACAAACAGTTGAGGCGTGCCTGATGTCCAACTGGGTCACAGCAGCTGATCATTAAATTTACAACAAGAAACCCAGAAACAGGGCAGCTGCCCTCAGGACTTCCCTGGGTGAGAGGAGAACCCTCTCGACTAACAAAGACCACAGTTACCACTCAGGTCTATATCCCTGAGGTGAGCAACTCCTGAAAAAACACCAGCCATCCAGGGACTATACCCAAAAAGCTGAGAAGACATCCTTCAGGAAAAACCAGCTTTCTGCAAAGGGGATTCTCTCCACCACAGGATCCCCAGGAACCACCAGAAAATAACCCCAAACACCTACGATAACACAATGGGTAGAGGCCAGCGTAAAAGCTCAAGCAACAAAAGACAGAGCAATATGGCATCTCCAGAACCCAGTTACCCAGGGGCAAGTAGCCCTGGACACCCCACCATAACTGAAATCCAAGAAGATGACCTAACAAGTATGCTCATGAAGATGATAACAGAGGAAACAAATAAGATTTGTAAAGACATAGAGGAAGATAAACTCAAACAGAATATTGCCATCCATAAAGAAATAGAGGAAGCTGCAGCCAAACAGTTTATGGCCTTTAGAAAGGAAATGCTTAAAACACTGAATGAAATGATAGAAACAGAGTTGAAGGAACTAAAAGAAAAACAGGAAAGTACAATCAGACAGGTGAAGGAAATAAACAAAACAACTCAAGACCTGAAGATAGAATTGGAAAAATTAAAGAAAACACAAATAGAAGAAATAATGGAAAGGAAGAATCTAGGGAAGAAAACAGGAACTACAGAGGTAAGCATAACCAACAGACTACAAGAGATGGAAGAAAGAATCTCAGGTGTAGAAGATACAATGGAAGAAATCGATGTATCTGTCAAAGAAAATGTAAAATCTGAAAAATTCCTGACACAGACCGTCCAAGAAATGCAAGACAATATGAAAAGACAAAACCTAAGAATAATAGGTATAGAGGGAAAAGAAGACTCCCTTCTCCAAGGCCCAGAAAATATTTTCAACAAAATCATTGAAGAAAATTTCCCCAAGCTAAAGGAGAGGCCAATTAGAATACATGAGGCCTACAGAACACCCAACAAATTTGAACAGAAAAGAAAATCCTCCCGCCACATAATAATCAAAACAGTAAGTATACAGAACAAAGAAAAAATACTAAAAGCTGCAAGGGAAAAAGGCCAAGTAACATATAATGGCAAACCCATTAGAATCACACCTGACTTTTCAACAGAGACTATGAAAGCCAGAAGGGCCTGGACGGATATCATGCAGACCCTAAGAGAACACAGATGTCAGCCCAGGCTACTATACCCCGCAAAACTCTCAGTCCTCATAGATGGAGAAAACAAGATATTCAATGACAAAAACAAATTTCAACAATACCTACAAACAAATCCAGCATTACGGAAGACACTGGAAGGGAAAATACAACCCAAGAAAGCTAGCTACATTCAAGAAAACACAGGAAATAAATAACCTCACTTCAGTAAAACAAAAAGCAACCAAGCACACAACCTGATGACCACAGCCAACATCAAAATCAAGAGATCTAACAGCCACTGGTCATGTCATTAATCTCTCTCAACATCAATGGACTCAACTCTCCAATAAAAAGAAACAGATTAACAGAATGGATACGTAAACAAAACCCAGCAATCTGCTGCATACAAGAAACACACCTAAGACACAAAGATAGACATTACCTGAGGGTAAAGGGTTGGAAGACGACTTTCCAAGCAAACGGACCCAAGAAGCAAGCAGGAGTAGCCATTCTAATATCTGATAAAATAGACTTTCAACCAAAATTAATCAAAAGAGATGGGGAAGGACACTTCATACTCATCAAGGGAAAATTCCACCAGGAAGACATCACAATCCTGAACATCTATGCCCCAAATACAAGGGCACCCACATTTGTGAAAGAAACATTGATAAAATTTAAAGCACATATAGATCCCCACACATTAATAGTGGGAGACTTCAACACCTCAATCTCAACAAAGGACAGGTCAACAAAACAGAAATTAAACAAAGAAACAATGTCTCTGACAGGGGTCATGAATCAAATGGACCTAACAGACATTTACAGAACTTTACACCCAAACACAAAAGAATTTACCTTCTTCTCAGCACCTCATGGAACCTTCTCCAAAATAGACCACATAGTGGGTCACAAAGCAAGCCTCAACAGATACAAGAAGATTGAAATAATCCCATGTATCTTGTCTGATCACCATGGAATAAAGCTGGACTTCAACAACAACAGAAATAGCAAAAAGCCTACACACACATGGAAACTGAACAACTTGTTACTAAATGACAGCTGGGTCAGGGAAGAAATAAAGAAAGAAATTAAAGTCTTTCTAGAAATCAATGAAAATGAAGACACAACATACCCGAACCTGTGGGACACAATGAAAGCAGTGCTAAGAGGAAAGTTCATAGCACTAAGTGCCTTCAAGAAGAAATTCGAGACAGCTCATTCAAGCACCCTAATGGCTCACTTAAAAACCCTAGAAAAAGAAGAAGCAGACACACCAAGAAGGAGTAGACGGCTGGAAATAATCAAACTCAGGGCTGAAATCAATCAATTGGAAACAAATAAAACAATTCAAAGAATCAATGAAACCAAGAGCTGGTTCTTTGAGAAAATCAACAAGATCGACAAACCCTTAGCCAGGCTAACTAAAAGGCAGAGAGACACCACCCAAATCAACAAAATCAGAAATGAAAAGGGGGATATAACTACAAACACTGAGGAAATCCAAACAATCATTAGGACTTACTTCAAAAGTCTATATGCCACAAAATTTGAAAATCTAAATGAAATGGACAATTTTCTTGATCGATTTGACTTACCAAAGCTGAATCAGGACCAGGTAAATCAACTAAATAGTCCTATATCCCCCAAAGAAATAGAAGCGGTCATCAAAAGTCTCCCATCCAAAAAAAGCCCAGGACCAGATGGCTTCAGCGCAGAATTCTACCAGACCTTCAAAGAAGAGCTAACATCAATTCTCTTCAAACTATTCCACAAAATAGAAACAGAAGGAATATTACCAAATTCATTCTATGAAGCCACAGTCACCTTGGTACCTAAACCTCACAAAGACTCAACAAAGAAAGAGAATTTCCGGCCAATCTCCTTTATGAACATTGATGCAAAAATACTTAATAAAATACTTGCAAACCGAATCCAAGAACACATCAAAGATATTATCCACTATGACCAAGTAGGCTTCATCCCAGGTATGCAGGGGTGGTTCAATATACGGAAATCCATCAATGTGATCCACCATATTAACAAACTGAAAGAAAAAAAACCACATGATAATCTCCATAGATGCTGAAAAAGCATTTGACAAAATCCAACATCCATTCATGTTCAAAGTATTGGAGAGATCAGGGATACAAGGCACATATCTAAACATAGTAAAGGCGATACACAGCAAGCCTATAGCCAACATCAAACTGAACGGAGAGAAACTTAAAGCAATCCCACTGAAATCAGGGACAAGACAAGGCTGCCCACTCTCTCCATATCTCTTCAACATAGTTCTGGAAGTCCTTGCTAGAGCAATAAGACAGTTGAAGGAGATCAAGGGGATACAAATTCGAAAGGAAGAAGTCAAATTATCACTATTTGCAGATGATATGATAGTATACGTGAGTGACCACAAAAACTCTACCAGGGAACTCCTACAGCTGATAAACACCTTCAGCAAAGTGGCCGGATACAAAATTAACTCAAAAAAATCAGTAGCCCTCCTGTATACAAAAGACAAAAGAGCTGAGAAAGAAATTAGGGAAACAACACCCTTCACAATAGCCACAAATGACATAAGGTACCTCGAAGTAACCCTAACCAAGGAAGTCAAAGACTTGTATGAAAAAAAATTTCAAATCTCTGAAGAAAGAATTAGAAGAAGATATGAGAAGATGGAAAGATCTCCCATGCTCATGGCTTGGCAAGATTAACATAGTAAAAATGGCCATCTTACCAAAAGCAATCTACAGATTCAATGCAATGCCCATCAAATTACCAACACAATTCTTCACAGACCTGGAAAGAAAAATTCTCAACTTCATATGGAATAACAAGAAACCCAGAATTGCTAAAACAATCCTCTACAATAAAAGATCTTCAGGAGGTATCTCCATCCTGATCTTAAGTTGTACTATAGAGCAACAGTTTTAAAAACTGCATGGTACTGGCATAGAAACAGAATGGTGGATCAATGGAACCGAACAGAGGACCCAGAAATAAACCCACACACTTATGGACACCTGATCTTTGACAAAGACGTCAAAACCATACAATGGAAAAAAGATAGCATCTTCAACAAATGGTGCTGGTCTAACTGGATGTCTACATGTAGAAAAATGAAAATAGATCCATACTTGACACCCTGCACAAAACTGAAGTCCAAGTGGATCAAAGACCTCAACATAAAACCTGACACATTAAATCGGCTAGAAAAAAAGTGGGAAATACCCTAGAACTCATTGGTACAGGGGAAAACTTCCTGAACAGAACACCAACAGCACAGGCTCTAAGAACAACAGTCAATAAATGGGACCTCATGAAACTGAAAAGCTTCTGTAAAGCAAAGGACACCGTCATCAAAACAAAGCGACCACCTACAGATTGGGAAAGAATCTTCACCAACCCTTTATCTGACAGAGGACTCATATCCAGTATATATAAAGAACTAAAGAAGCTGAAAAGCAGCAAACCAAGTAATCCACTTAAAAAATGGGGAACAGAGCTAAACAGAGAATTCTCTGTAGAGGAATACCGAATGGCAGAGAAGCACTTAAAGAAATGCTCAACCTCACTAGCCATTAGGGAAATGCAAATCAAAACAACCCTGAGATTTCACCTTACACCCATGAGAATGGCCAAGATCAAAAACTCAAGTGACAACACATGCTGGAGAGGTTGTGGAGAAAGGGGAACCCTTCTCCACTGCTGGTGGGAATGTAAACTGGTACAACCACTCTGGAAATCAATCTGGTGCTTTCTCAGACAACTAGGAATAGTGCTTCCTCAAGATCCAGCCATACCACTACTGGGCATATATCCAAAAGAGGCTCAAGTACACAAAAAGGACATTTGCTCAACCATGTTTGTAGCAGCTTTATTTGTAATAGCCAGAAGCTGGAAACAACCCAGATGCCCCTCAACTGAAGAATGGATGCAGAAATTGTAGTACATCTACACAATGGAATATTACTCAGCAATGAAATATAAGGAAGTCATGAAATTTGCAGGTAAATGGTGGGATCTGGAAAGGATCATCCTGAGTGAGTTGTCCCAGAAGCAAAAGACACACATGGTATATAGACATACAACATAGGACAAACCCACTAAAACCTGTGCATCTAAAGAAACTAAGCAAGAGAGAGGACCCTAACTAAAATGTCCAATCCCCAGCCGGAAAGGCAAAGAGGATGGACATCAGAAGAAGAAGAAAACAGGAAACAACCTAGGAACCTACCACAGAGGGCCTCTGAAAGCCTCTGCCCTTCAGACTATCAAAGCAGATGCTGAGCCTGATGGGCAACTGTTAGGCAGGTGAACGGAATTTTAGGTAAGAACTGAGAAATAGTAAGAGCTGGAGAGGACAGGGTCTCCACAAGGAGAGCAACAGAACAAGAAAATTTGAACACAGGGAACTTCCCAGAGACTCATACTCCAACCAAGGACTATTCATGGAGATAACCCAGAATCCCTGCACAGATGTAGCCCAGGGCAGTTCAGAGTCCAATTGGGTTACATTGTAATGTGAAAAGGGACTGCCTCTGACATAATCTGATTAGCCTGCTCTTTGATCACCTCCCTCTGGGGGGGAGCAGTCTTACCAGGCCATAGTAGAGGACAATGCAGCCACTTTTGATGTGAACTGACAGACTAAGATCAGAAAGGAGAGGAGAACCTCCCCTATTAGTGGACTTGGGGAGTGGCATGAAAGCAGAGGGAGGAGGGAGGGTGGGACTGGGAGGGAAAGAGGGAGGGGCTTATGGGGGGATGCAGAATGAATAAAGTGTAATTGATGAAAAATTTTTAAAAAAAAAGGGAAAAATAATTTAAGAACCTTAAATGACTTTCAAAAGTGGAGGAAAACATGGAGTTAGTCAATTGGCATGGAGCACGTCTTGCCCCTGGGGGCAGTGGTCTCCTGAACCTACTCAGACCTCGGACACCACCACTGCTAGTTCTAGAACTGACGCAGGATGTTTCAACGAGGGGGTTAAGGCTTCTCATAATATTTCCTATAAGCCCACACCTGTTTGTCTATATCCCCCATTTTTATTCATTATTAGCCAGATAGAGCCAAGTAATTGTGGTAATGATATTTGCTTTTTTGCCCAATGCTGGAATGCTAGTAAATTTAGGTATGCCCTGGTTACTCGCATGCCTCACTGGGTGCCTGTGCCCGTTGATGCCCCTCACGCTATGACTCTCTTCAGACAGAAAAGGGATCTTGGAACTACAGCCACCATTGTTACTACCATCTCATTGGCGGCTGTTGGATCTACCACCGGGGCATTAGCCATGAGTCATACTGGGCAGACTGCTCAGACCCTGAATAATCATTTAGCCAATGTAGCTCATGCCTTAATTGTACATAAAGGAATTAATGCTCAACTAAAAGGAAGCTTGATGGTGTTCAATCAGAGGATTGACCTCGTGCAGGAGCAAATTGATACCCTATGGCAAATCGCTCAACTTGGCTGTCAATGAAAATATGCTGGACTTTGAGTCACTAGCATATAACATGAGAATTTTTCCTGTGCTGCAAATCTGTCTAAACAATTGTCGAGCTATATTTTAGGTAATTGGACTGGAGAATTCGATACTACGATGGAGCAGCTGAGAGTGGCCATTGTCACAGTAAATTCTACCAGAGTGGACACAGGACTAGCCACAGGATTATCATCATGGATTGCTGCAGCCATGAATCATCTGAAGGAATGGGCGGGCATGGGAGCGTTAGCAGGCCTTCTGGTGTTGGTCTCCTTGGTTTGCCTGTGGTATATATGCAAGATTAGAGTCTCACAACAGTGTGATGCAGCCATGATCATTCAGGCCTTTATAGCCATTGAAGCAGGACATTCGCCCCAAGCATGGTTGGATACCATAAAAAGCTAAAATGCTCAGAATGCAAGGCTAAGCACTGCACTCAGGGTCAGCCGCTTTCGACCCAGAGAAGAGCATGCCTGATTGCATGCGGGTTGATGCCCCAGGTCCTGCCTCTGAGAAAAAGGTATCAGACGGGTCTGATGCTCTTTGGTGGATGACACCTAAATGAACATCGGTACAAAGTCCCAATTTATTTCTAATATCAGAGATCAGACCTCTACTCTTGCCTGATGCATCTAAAACAAAAAGGGGGAACTGTAGAGAGCTGCGGAATGCTGTGCCTTAAAGATGGAGCTGGTTTCCACCTTCCACCTTCCCGATGGTGAGTGTTCTCTGTCACGAACAATTCCACATTTGGCTCAGGCTGAGGATCTGGCTTGTATGTGGACCTATCTGCATTGCCCACGTGGCACGCCTGGGGTGGCTACCCAGAGGCTATTTAAGCTGTGGGCTGGCTTTCCCCAGGGTCAGATGATTGTTCAAGGTTCCTGAATAAACTGCATTGAAAATAAATAAATAAATAAATAAATTTTTTAAAGATGTGTATTAAGCAACACATGGCATTTCTGTGGTTCAAATAAGGATATTTAAAAATATAACACCAAAAACCATTTTAATTAAAATATCTTTAATGAAAAAGGGTAATACCTTGATTTCCTCAAAAGCAGGTACTAAATTAACTGCAGATATTATTAATACAAATTATCTACCATTTATCAGCACTTATGCTCCCAAACAATGACCAGGTATGCCTTATGCTATACTTAAGACATAATTTTCCATCTCAACTCAATCTCTCAAGGTATGGGAATGTTACAAATTCTTTGTATCCCATAAAGTTTTGATATATTAAACCTACAAATCTTGGAAAAATAAGTATTCATAATCTTGTGTAAGACTAGTTTAGGGGGCCAAGATGGCAGTGCCAGGAGAACACTGTGTCTGAGAAGCAGGACATCACACTCCGTGCAGCAACCAGGAAACTGAACTCGGGGCCCTAAAACAACAGTTATCGTGTTTCCCAGGTGAGGGGAGGCTCCCACGGCGTGGGAATTGGTCGGGTCCACTCTCGGCTACCCACCCAGAACCTGGAAGAGAACCTGGCTAACTCGGGCTTTGGGTCTCCGGGCTGGAGCCGCAAGTCTGCGTGTCCCGATCACTTTCCCAGGCTGATCGGTGGGCACAAGGGTGCCTGAGACTGGGAGTCCCAGTCGCAAGAAAACCCCACGGGGAAGCAAAGTTGCGAGTCTGATCACAGGTCACCCAGTCTTTCCCTGGAGGTCTTGCTAACCATGGGTACCCGCCGCCATCACAACTGAGCTCCCACCGCGCGCAGAGAGCAGCTGCGCGCCCAGCTCAAAATCCCACTCCCTCTTGGGAGGAGGCAGGAGGCGGCCAGCAGAATCTGCCACAGACCACATTGTCTGTACCCCAACCCAAGATCGGGGCTGAGAAAACCCAATCTGTTCGGGCACTCCCCCAAACGCTGCCAAAACCCTGCCATGGCAGAGCAGAAGGATAAACAGGTGCACAGTGGCTTCACAGGGCCGGGACTCCAGTGCTGCCAGCGGCTCCTAGCAAACAAACTTCAGCTTGGGATCTGGGACTGTGTCATTCTACACATCCTGAGATTCTCCTGGGTCCAGCGCAATAAGGTCTAGCAGCAAGTTCTATCACCAGCGCCCCCCTCCCCGACCCCTGGCAGAGAAACCCGACTCAAGATCGGACTGAGAAGCCCCAACCCCTTCTGGCACTCCCCTGAGAACACCTCCATAAGCTTGCCCTAGTGGAGGGGAAGGTCAGAGGGGAAGGACAGAGAGGCAGCCTGCCAAGGACACAGCACCCTCTCTCCAGCTCACCCAGAGGCCCCTAGCAGAGAAACCCAAGCTCTGGATCTGAGGACACTCAACCCTACCTGGTACTCTCTCGGGATCAGCAAACATAGGTTCTACCGCCAGGCTGCTTCTGGCAGAGAGATCTGGACCCGGGATCTGGGATTGAGAACACTCAACCTAGCTCTTTCTCGAACTACCCTGGGACCAGTCAACATAACCCCTCCTGGCAGAGGGAAAGGACAGAGAGGCAGCACACAGGAAAGGTGGACACTGAGTCCTGCAGCCACAGTGTCACAGAGCTGACTGTTAGCCTACCTGCGCACTCTCCGCAGCAGGACCAAATCAGAGAGTAGAGAGCAAGGGGAACCCCTGTGCATTCCAACTGGTCCTGCAAGAGTGAGTGAGTGAGTGAGCCTCCTAGGGAGAGTTTGCCCCAGACCCAGGGCCTCTCCACAGAAGCAACCAGACGAGATCCCTGCCACCCACACCCCTAGTGTGGACATCATAGGGATTCTTGGGATAGTGACCCCAATGTTGAAGCCTCTGCCTTGCGGGTCCACTAGTGTAATCCAGGCAAACAATCCCTGGATCTTAGACAGAACTGTGTAATAGTGGCCTGCAGGCCACAGCAATAGTCAAAGAATCCGCGCATGCACACTGCGCCCACTAAAAGCGCACACGAATAGCGCCAACGTCACATTCCTTACTTAGGCAAAATTGAAACCACAGTGCACACTCACAAACCAGTGAACCTCTATCATCTCCCTGAAAAAAAAAACAGTCCAGAAAACAGAAAGAGACAATCATAGCCCAAACTACAATCTTGAGGAACAAACAGTGAGGATTATAAATAACCAGATGGCTAGAGGCAGATGTAAGAACACTCCCAACAAAAATCAGGACATAATGACCTCACCAGCAACCTCACAAAACAATGGACACTTCAATTCACTAGATATACAAGAAAATGAACTCAAAACTATGTTTCCCCAGCTATTAGAGGCCCATAAAGATGAAATGAACAAAGCCCTCAGAAAAATAGCCAAAGAAATAGAGACTAACCAAGAGGAAACAAATCGTGCTCTCAGAGAAATGACCACGAAAATTGAGGCAAACAAAGAAGAAATGCACAAAGCTCTCAAAGAAATGTCCACACAAATGAAGGCAAATAAAGAAGAAATAAACAAAGCTCTCATAGAAATACAGGCAATTATACCCAAAAAAGTAAAGGCACAATTAGTGATACATAGAGAGGAAACGGACAAAAAAATAGAAGCTGTATTTGAAAAGCAGGACTCCACATTCAAACAGATGAAGGAAATGGTGTAAGACATGAAAACAGAATTAGAATCAATAAAGAAAACACAAATAGAGAAAAACCAGGAGCTGGAGAACATAGAGAAAAGATCAGGAACTACAAAGGTAAGCATCACCAACAGAATACAAGAGATGGAAGAAAGAATCTCAGGAGCTGAAGATACACTTGCGGAAACTGACACGTCTCTCAAAGAAAAAATAAAATCAGAAAAGTTCCAAACACAAAACATCCAAGAAATCAAGGACACCATGAAAAGACAAAACCTAAGAATAATAGGAGTAGAAGAAAAAGAACACATCAGGCTCAAAGGTCCGGAAAATATTTTCAAGAAAATTATAGAAGAAAACTTTCCCAACTTAAAGAAGGAGATGGCCATAAACATACAAGAGGCCTACAGAACACCAAGTAGACTAGACCAGAAAAGAAATTCTTCACGTCACATCATAGTCAAAACACTGAACCTACAGAACAAAGAAAAAATTCTAAAAGCAGCAAGGGAAAAAGGCCAAGTAACATATGAAGGTAGACCTATCAGAATCACACCAGACTTCTCAAAAGAAACTATGAAAGCCAGAAGGGCCTGGACAGAAATCATACAGTCCTTAAGGGACCACAGATTCCAACCCAGACTACTATACCCAGCAAAACTTTCAATCAACATAGATGGAGAATTCAAAATATTCCAAGACAAAACCAAATTTAAACAATATCTACATAGTAACCCAGCTCTATAGAAGTTACTAGAAGGGAAACTCCAAACCAAAGAAAACAACTACATCTAAGGAAACAGAGGAAATAGATAACTACACAACAAAAAAACCAAAAGAATACAAGCAATGAAACTCAGTGACACCACCAACCCCACATCTAAAATAAGTAACAATTGTTGGTCACTAATCTCTATCAACATCAACGGACTCAACTCCCCAATAAAAAGACACAGACTAACAGAATGGTTGAGGAAACAGGATCCAACATTCTATTGCATCCAAGAAACACACCTATGCAACAAAGATAAACACTACCTCAGAGTAAAGGGCTGGAAAAATGTTTTTCAAGCAAATGGTTCCAGAAAACAAGCTGGAGTAGCCATCCTAATATCTAATAAAATAGACTTTCAACCCAAGTAAATAAAAAAAGATAAGGAGGGCCACTATATTCTCATCAAAGGAAAAATCTACCAAGAGGACATCACAATTTTGAATATCTATGCCCCAAATACAAGAGCACCTACATTCGTAAATGAAACAATATTAAAACTTAAATCACACATTGATCCTAATACACTAATAGTGGGAGACTTCAACACTCCACTCTCACCAAGGGACAGATCAACTAGACAGAAAACAAATGGGGAAATAAAAACACTTACAGAGACCCTAAATCAAATGGACCTAATAGACATCTACAGATCTTTTCATCCAAATTCTTTTCAGCACCGCATGGAACCTTCTCCAAAATAGACCATATAGTTGGTGATAAAGCAAGCCTCAACAGATACAAAAAGATTGAAATAATCCCTTGTATTCTATCTGACCACCATGGACAGATAGACCTCAACAACAACAGAAATAACAAAAAGCCGACACGCACATGGAAACTGAACAACTTGTTACTCAATGACAGCTGGGTTAAGGAAGAAATAAAGAAAGAAATTAAAGACTTCCTAGAATTCAATGAAAATGAAGGCACAACATACCCAAATTTATGGGACACATTGAAAGCAGTGCTCAGGGGAAAATTTATAGCACTAAGTGCCTGCAAGAAGAAATTCGTAACATCACATACAAACAACTTAATGGCCCAACTGAAAACCCTAGAAAAAAAAGAAGCAGATACACCCAAGAGGAGCAGATGGCTGGAAATAATCAAACTCAAGGCTGAAATCAATCAATTAGAAACAAATAAAACTATCCAAAGAATCAATGAAACAATAAGCTGGTTCTTTGAGAAAATCAACAAGATCGACAAACCCTTAGTCAAACTAACTAAAAAACAGAGAGAATCTATCCAAATCAACAAAATCAGAGATGAAAAGGGTGACATAACTACAGACACTGAGGAAATTCAAACAATCATTAGGTCATACTACAAAAGCCTATATGCCACAAAATTTGAAAACCTAAATGAAATGGACAATTTTCTTGATAGATTCCATCTTCCAACATTAAGTCAAGATCAGGTAGAAAGACTGAATAGCTCTATATCCCCCAAGGAAATTGAAGCAGTCATTCACAGTCTCCCCTCCAAAAAAAGCCCTGGGCCAGATGGTTTCAGCGCAGAATTCTACCAGACCTTCAAAGAAGTACTAACACCAATTCTCCTCAAACTATTCCACAAAATAGAAACAGAAGGTACATTACCAAACTCATTCTATGAAGCGACAGTCACCGTGATACCTAAACCAAACAAAGACCCAACAAAAAAAGAGAACTTCAGACCTATCTCTCTTATGAACATTGACGCAAAAATACTCAATAAAATACTTGCAAACCGAATCCAAGAACACATGAAAGATATCATCCACCACGACCAAGTAGGCTTTATCCCAGGCATGCAAGGGTGGTTCAACATACAGAAATCCATCAATGTAATCCATCACATAAACAAACTGAAGGAGAAAAACCACATGATCATCTCCTTAGATGCTGAAAAAGCATTTGACAAAGTCCAACACCCATTCATGTTTAAAGTCTTGGAGAGATCAGGGATACAAGGCACATATCTAAACATAGTAAAGGCAATATACAGCAAGCCTATAGCCAACATCAAACTCAATGGAGAGAAACTTAAATCAATCCCACTGAAATCAGGGACAAGACAAGGCTGCCCACTCGCTCCATACTTCTTCAACATAGTACTTGAAGTCCCAGCCAGAGCAATAAGACAACTAAAGGAGATGAAGGGGATACAAATTGGAAAGGAAGAGGTCAAAGTGTCACTATTTGCAGATGATATGATAGTATATATGAGCGACCCAAAAATTCAACCAGAGAACTCCTCCGGCTGATAAACACCTTCAGCAAAGTGGCAGGATACAAAATCAACTCAAAAAAATCAGAAGCCCTCCTGTATACCAAAGACAAAAGGACCGAGAAAGAAATTAGGGAAACAAAACCCTTCACAATAGCCACTAATAACATAAAGTACCTTGGGGTGACACTAACCAAGCAAGTGAAAGAGAAAAACTGTTTGAGAAAAACTTCAAGTCTCTGAAAGAAATTGAAGAAGATATCAGAAGATGGAAAAATCTCCCATGCTCATGGATTGGTAGGATTAACATTGTGAAAATGGCCATCCTGCCAAAAGCTATCTACAGATTCAATGCAATTCCCATCAAAATACCAACTCAATTCTTTACAGATCTTGAAAAAAAAAGTTTCTCAGCTTCATATGGAGAAACAAAAAACCCAGAATCTCCAAAACAATCCTATACAACAACAGATCATCTGGAGGTATCTCCATCCCCGATCTCAAGTTGTACTACAGAGCAATAGTCATAAAAACTGCATGGTATTGGCATAAAAACAGAAAGGAGGATCAATGGAACCGAATAGACGACCCAGAAATAAACCCACACACCCATGAATACTCGATTTTTGACAAAGAAGCCAAAACCAACTGGATGTCCACATGCAGAAAAATGAAAATAGATCTATATCTATCACCCTGCACAAAACTAAAGTCCAAGCGGATCAAAGACCTCAGCATAAAACCAGATACTCTAAATCTGTTAGAAGAAAAAGTGGGGAACAGCCTAGAACTCATTGGCACAGGAGATAACTTCCTGGAGTTGTCTCCAACAGCACAGGCTCTAAGAGCAACAATCAATAAATGGGACCTCATGAAACTGAAAAGCTTCTGTAAAGCAAAGGACACCATCATCAAAACAAAACAACTGCCTACAGATTGGGAAAGAATCTTCACTAACCCTTTATCTGACAGAGGACTAATATCCAGTATATACAAAGAACTAAAGAAGCTGAAAAACAGCAAACCAAGTAATCCAATTAAAAAATGGGGAACAGAGCTAAACAGAGAATTCTCAACAGAGGAATATCGAATGGCAGAGAAGCACTTAAAGAAATGCTCAACCTCATTAGCCATCAGGGAAATGCAAATCAAAATGACCCTGAGATAACACCTTACACCCATCAGAATGGCCAAGATGAAAAACTCAAGTGACAACACATGCTGGAGAGGTTGTGGAGAAAGGGGAACCCTCCTCCACTGCTGGTGGGAATGTAAACTGGTACAACCACTCTGGAAATCTATCTGGTGCTTTCTAAGACAATTAGGAATAGTGCTTCCTCAAGACCCAGCTATACCACTGCTAGGTATATACCCAAAGTTTGCTCCAGTACACAAAAGGGATACTTGCTCAACCATGTTTATAGCAGCTTTATTTGTAATAGCCAGAACCTGGAAACAACCCAGATGTCCATCAACGGAGGAATGGGTACAGAAATTGTGGTATTTCTACACAATGGAATACTACTCAGCAATCAAAAAGGAGGAAATCATGAAATTTGCAGGCAAATGGTGGGATCTAGAAAAGATCATTCTGAGTGAAATATCCCAGAAGGAGAAAGACAAACATAGTATATACTCACTTATATAGACCTATAAGATATGATAAACATAATGAAATCTATACACCTAAAAAAGATAATCAAGAGAGCAGACATGGGGTAAGATGATCAATCCTCATTTAGAAAGACAGATGGGATGTGCATTGAATGTATGACAGGAGTCTACTGAGCACATCTGAAAGACTCTAACTAGCAGTGTTTTCAAAGCAAAGACTCATGACCAAACCTTTGGCAGAGTACAGGGAATCAGAAGAAAGAAGGGGAGTTAGTCTGATGGGGAAAGGATAGGAGCTCCACAAGGACCAAATATATCTGGGCACAGGGTCTTTTCTGAGACTGACATTCAACCAAGGACCATGTATGGATATAACCTAGAACCTCCACTCAGATGTAGCCTGTGGCAGCTCAGTAACCAATTGGTTTCCCAAAGTGAGGGGAACAAGGACTATTTCTAACAGGAACTCAATGACTGGCTCTTTGGTCTCCCCACCCCCAAGGGAGGTGCAGTCCTGTTAGGCCACAGAGGAGGGCTTTGCATCCAGTCCTGTAGATACCTGATAAAACAGGATCAGATGAATGGGGAGGATGTCCCCCCCTATCAGTGGACTTGGAAAGGGGCACGGTGGAGATGAGGGAGGGAGGGAGGGACTGGGAGGGAATGAGGGATCGGGACACGGCTGGGATACAGAGTTAATAAAATGTAACTGATAAGAAAAAAATAAAATAAAAAAAAGACTAGTATAAAATTGTTCCCCTCCCCTAAAAAAATTAGATGTTACCCAATTTGTGATTAGATACTCATACCAATCCCTGAGAGAAGAAATCGTTTATTAGCATTTGTCAGTACCCACGGTGATCCCTAATGTTGACTGTCAATTTGACTAGGGTAGGAGATCAGTAAGACATTTCTCTGAGGGCATCTGTAAAGGCATTTCCAGAAAGGAATAACTGAGGTGGGGGACTGTAGTGAGAATTCTGGGATTTGGGTTTCTTTAAAAAAAACACAGAAATATTACAAAAAGGTGTTTTCATTTCAATTGCAGGCGTGGGAATATGTGTCTGCTCTGGACTGACTGGCAGCTAACTACGATTTGCCTCATGCCCTAGCAGAGGCATGGTGTTGCCAGCTGCAGAGAGGTTCTGTGATTGTGTGATGTCGGGAATTCTGGGAGTTTTTCAGAGGTGATATAAATCCCAGGGCCCAAAGAGGCAGGGCTGGGGGCTGGGGGCTGGGGTTGGGGGACTGTTCAGGGAGATTGGTTGTGGTTTGTTAGTAGCTGTAGAAGAAACAAGAAGACATTAGATTCAGGGATATCTCTCTTTCTCTCTCTATCCTTTCTCTCTTATCTAGTGACAGGGGGTGAAACTGACATGGGGAGGATAGAGGGTGGGAAAAGGAGAACCCACGAAGGAGCAAAGCCAGCTGCAGGGAAACCTTCTCTAAATGTGGGCATCAGCATCCAGGTTTGCGGGTTGAATGGAATAAAAGGAGGGAAAGGAAGCCTGCCAGCATGAGCACTCTCTTCTTCCTTCCTTCATGCTGCCATGAGGTGGACAACCTCCTCTTCCACACATGTGTCAAGTACCATGGTGATACCTTGCCTTCCTTTGGGTCCAAAGTTATAGAACCAGTTTGAAGCCATGATTCTAAATGAAAAATTTTCTCCTTGAGGTTATTATGCCAAATATTTTATAGCAGCAGCAAAAAGCCTGTCTAACACACATACCATGTATTGGGCAGTCAGAGTTTGGAATCATCATTCTTTGCAATTAGTCTTTTCAATTGTTGTTGCAATTATGTAACAACAAATTATATAACGGAGCAACTTGGAGCTGGAGAGGTGACTCAGCAGTTAAGAGCAGGAGCTGCTCTTCTGAAAGATCCTGGTTCAATTCCCAGCACCCACAGCTGCTCACAACTGTCTGTAACTACAGGTCCAGGATATCAAACATCCTCACAGAGACATACATGCAGGCCAAACACCAAGACACATGAGAGAGAGAGAAGCTGAAATGGTCACCAGGCTATGTGGTGTCTGATTAGTGTATAACCTACACTACATAGTAAATCAACTACAGCATGCTCTAGTAAAACACAAAACAGTGAGGGTGCACTAGATACTATAAAAGCTAAAATAAAATAAAATAAAATAAAATAAAAGCAAAAAGCACATTTAACTTCAAATGCATTGCTACAATGTCATTTCAGAAAATCCTAATAGCCAGGCACATTGTCACACACTGTAATTGCAGCTCCTGGGAAGCAGAGGCAGGGAGAGCCAAAGTTCAAGGTCATCTTAAGTTACAAAGCAAGTGCAAAGCCAGTCTTGGCTATATAAGGCCCTGTCTCAAACAAGGAAACAAACAGACAAAACATAATAACAAAAAATACGTAAGTTCTCCAGATGGGGGAAAAATCAACGGAGGGAGTACTCTCCGAAGATTTCCAGCTCCTGTTACCAAGAATATTTTAACTAATCGCAACTGCACGGTGCTGAGCTACAGATACTTCATTTCCCTCTCCATCAGCAAAATCTTAAACAGAATGAGGGTTTAAACTCAAGGGAACATCTTCCTAGCAGATGACTGCCAGAGGGAGGCAAATGATTTTATGGAGAGGTAGCTGCAGACTGCTAGTAGGGTGGTAAAAAAAAAAAAAAAAAAGCCTTAGGGACAACTAAGAAAGAGGAAAAACTGTAGATTACTGCCTTTTCAGAACTTCCTTAAAGTCTACAAAGAAAATATCCAATAAATATTTCTTACTGTAAAATTGTGTAGAATAGCTTCCTGAGGAATCATACATAATTATGCCAGGAAATAAGCAACAGAAAATAGCATTATAAATAAGAGACCAAAGTCAGATTTTGAGAGAAAATTTACCATCAGGATCATAAACTATATACTTCCTTAATAGTCTATTTAGTGATAATCCTTTAGTACAGTCAGATAAAGCCAACACTATTCAGTCTAGACAAAGACATTATCTCTGGAAACATGTATTATATAGAAAAATAAAAATCCATTTTTTTACTTGCAAAAATATATATTTCCAACTCAGTTCCTCAAGTCCAACACACAGGGACTCATGATAATTTTCCAAAAAAAAAAAAAAAAAAACCAAACTATTGTTTTGGTTTTCATTTTGTTTCACTGTCCCATGCATTTAGGAGTGTTTCTTTAGCAGATTAAAATACCTAATGTCAACCACCACTTGAGAAAACTGTCACATTCTACTGATCCGAAAGAGCAGATTCAAATAGCAGTCTGTAATCATATCATTTGAAATTAGCCAAAAACATGATAGCTAATGGCTAATCTTAAAAAGCATTGCTTACAACCATAAGCATTTAAATTACCTGAAAAATCAATTTCAAATTCTAGCAATGATTTAAAATATGCTCCCATAATATGTGATGCAATTCTATTATACTTATTATGTAATTTACATTACATGTAAATTGTACAATAATGACATAATTTTATAATGTGTGGTGTTGTAATCTTATAATGTATAGTAATTTTATAATGCATAGTAATTATATAACATAATTATATAACATATAGTTACAAAACAGTCATAAGCATGTCTATTATATTATAGAACACTTACAATTATACCTATTACAGTAAACTTATTTCTATTATGCTAAGAAATCTAATTTAAGTGTATTGCTTAAATGTAATTGTATAAAAATAAAATCTAAAGCCATTAAGTTTAACACTTCTTTCTCTACTCCACAGCCTCTCCAAATTTGTATGGAAGAAAATTTTATGCCTAGTATAAATATGTAAGTTATAAAAGAGGCCATGCCTCATGCTTCATCTGTCACTAGCTTACTTTTCAATGGGTAAATAGAGTCTAATGCTCTACTTGCTCACTTGGTTCTAAAGCGAGTAGAAAGCCAACCTGTGGGTGCACAGCCTGTGGGATACCTAACATGTCTCATGCACTGCGTCCCTGAAGGATCTCAGGGAAGGGCTGTTCTCCATAAGATGAAATGGTGTTATAAAACAGTCATGATACAGCAGACATGCCACATCTGTACTCAAACCAAATTCTATCAGTTTTTATAAAAGAAATTTCCAGATGATTATAGTGTCATTAATAATTTTTCAAAACAATTCTTGGCCTCACTTTACCAACAATACCCTGATAACTAAGGACACTGAGCATTTCCTTAAGTGTTTCTCTGCCATTCGATATTCCTCTATTGAGAATTCTCTGTTTAGCTCGGCACACCATTTTTTTTTTCTTCTCAATGCAGTTTATTCAGGAACCTTGAACAATCATCTGACTCTGGGGAAAGCCAGCCCACAGCTTAAATAGCCTCTGGGTAGCCAACCCAGGCGTGCCACGTGGGCAATGCAGATAGGTCCACATACATGGAAGCAAGCCAGATCCTCAGCCTTAGCCAAATGTGGAGTTGTTCGTGACAGAGAGCACTCACCATCGGGAAGGTGGAAGGCGGAAACCAGCTCCTTCTTTAAGGCGCGGCATTCCGCAGCTCTCTACAGTTCCCCCTTTTTGTTTTAGACACATCAGGCAAGAGTAGAGGTCTGATCTCTGATATTAGAAATAAATTGGGACTTTGTACTGATATTCATTTAGGTGTCATCCACCCAAAGAGCATCAGACCCGTCTGATACCTTTTTCTCAGAGGCGGGACCTGGGGCATCAACCCGCATGCAATCAGACATGCTCTTCTCTGGGTCCAAAGCGGCTGACCCTGAGTGCAGTGCTTAGCCTCGCATCCTGAGCGTAACATTTTAGCTTTTTATGGTAGCCAACCATGCTTGGGGAGACTGTCCTGCTTCAATGGCTGTAAAGGCCTAAATGATCATGGCTGCATCACACTGTTGTGAGACTCTAATCTTGCATATATACCACAGGCAAACCAAGGAGACCAACACTAGAAGGCCTGCTAACGCTCCCATGCCCGCCCATTCCTTCAGATGATTCATGGCTGCAGCAATCCATGGTGATAATCCTGTGGCTAGTCCTGCGTTCACTCTGGTAGAATTTACCGTGACAATGGCCACTCTCAGCTGCTCCATCGTAGTATCGAATTCTCCAGTCCAATTACCTAAAATATAGCTAGACAATTGTTTAGACAGATTTGCAGCATGGGAAAAATTCTCATGTTGTATGCTAGTGACTCAAAGTCCAGCATACTTTCATTGACAGCCAAGTTGAGCGATTCAGCACACCATTTTTTAATTGGATTACTTGGTTTGTGTTTAATGTCTTGAGTTCTTTATAAATTCTGGATATTAGCCCTCTGTCAGATATAGTGTTGGTGAAGATCTTTCCCAATCTGTAACCAGTCGTTTTGTTTTGATGATGGTGTCCTTTGCTTTACAGAAGCTTTTCAGTTTCATGAGGTCCCATTTATTGATTGTTGATCTCAGAGCCTGTGCTGTTGGTGTTCTGTTCAGGAAGTTGTCTCCTGTGCCAATGAGGTCAAGGTTCTTCCCCACTTTTTCTTCTAACCACTTTCGTGTGTCTGGTTTTATGTTGAGATTTTTGATCCACTTGGACTTTAGTTTTGTGCAGGGTGATAAATATGGATCTATTGAAATTTTTCTACATGTGTGACATGCAGTTAGACCAGCACCATTTGTTGAAGATGCTATGTTTTTCCGTTGTATGTTTTTGGCTTCTTTGTCAAAAATCAAGTATCTGTAGGTGTGTGGGTTTATTTCTGGGTCTTCTGTTCAATTCCATTGACCTGTCTCTGACATGAACTCAGTGGCTGGCTCATTGATCACCTCCCCCTGGGGACAGAGGGGGGACAGCCTTACCAGGCCACAGTGGAAGACAATGCAGTCAGTCCTGATGAGATATGATAGGCCAGGTTTGGATAGAAGGGGAGGAGGACCTCCATTATCAATGGACTAGGGAAGGGGCATAGGGGGAGAAGAGAGAGTGAGGGTGGGACTGGGAGGAGATGAGGGATACAAACTGAATAAACTGTAATAAATAAAAAAAAAGAAAGAGAAAAGATCATCCTGAATGAGGTACCCCCCCCCAAAAAAAAGAAAAGATAAAGAATAATACCTATGTTTTGGCAAGAGAAATGGCTTAGGTGTAAACATTCGCTGCCCCTCCAGATGACAGGAGTTTGGAACCCCACACCAATGTTAGGTGGCTCATAACCACCTGTGACTCCAGCTCTATTGTCCTCTTCTGGCTTTCTCAGCACAAATACATATGAGCCACACGCTCACACCAACACACATGAACACACATGAGTAAAAATAAAACTTTCTGATGTGTCTACTAGTTCCTCTTCCTACTTCCCTTCCCCACCATCTCATTATTTTTCTCCTTTCCCTTTCTTTTCATTCCCTTCTTCAAAAACTCAGTTCCAGAACCACGAGGAAGGGAAACAAGGCCCATCCTAGTAGACAAGAGCTCTGTCGGCGCAGAATAGAGAATGAAGAAGTGAAGAGGGCATCTGAAAGAGGAAGTGATCCACTGAACATTTCCTGGGCCCAAAAAGCCAAGCGTGGTGTCAGAGCTGGGTCAGTATGTACAGGACACTCATGGAATAAGAAAGAGACAGAGTACTTTGTCATAGCTGAGTCAGGGGAGCATGTTGTCCATGCAAGGAAGTCAACATGGCTATGAAAGCTCATGTTCCGTGTGGAAGGCATCTATCTGATGGGGGAGAAATGGCAACTGGATGTTGATCACATGCAATTAAATTAGTAGACCAAACAAGGACAGCAAGACTCAAAATCTGTCTTTGTATTAACAGTATGTGGCATTTCTAAGTACTTTACCAAGACGCCTTAAATCCTGGCTATAGATAGACTCATTTACAATTTCTCAACAAGCCTGTGCCATCCTACTGTTGTAACAACTTTCCAAATGCATAAATTCACAGAGGGTTTATAAAGCTTAGCCAGTTTATTTGTTCCAAAACTGTTAGAGATGGAATAGGTACCAGGCTGCTCTTAACTATCACTAACTGCTTTTTGTGTTGACAGTAAATGTCAGATTTTCTTTGTTTTGCTTTGAGTTTATAGGGATTTTTTCTGTTACTGTTGTTTTCCTTTTCAGCTAGAACAGTTCGTGGACCATGACTCAGCACTTCCAGCACAAAAATTTTTCTCTCTAAAGTTTCTTTCACCAAAGCCATTCCTCCTTCTATTGCCCAGTTGTGTGTGCTTTCTGTTCATCTTCTGAGTCTTCTGGCCAAATGTCAGTGTTTTATGTTTCCTCTCCCCGCGTGCAAGCTAGGTAATGTGAAGGAAGGGCCATGTCATATTACATTTTTATTTCTCATAAACAGTACTTGCCAAAATTTATCCTGTACCAAAAGCACCCAATGACCTTGTCAGAAAACAGAGCGCTGGGCTATAACACCAGCTGTAAATCAGAAGCCTAGGTGTGGGCCCACAATTTACTTTCCTAATAAATCCCCATGTGGTGGTGACCACACTCTGAGACCTATTATAGTATAGAGCTTGCCAGTGCCTTGCCAGTGAAGAAATACATGCTTAGGAACTTTAAAACTGAAACACATCTATTTTATATCATATATCCAATTATGGACAGAAACATACCTGACTGTAGAATGTCTCATATGGTTGCAGGTTTTTAGCTTATCTTTCTTTGCTTTTATTCATTTCTTTGTTTCTTTGACAAATGTTTATCAAGAAAGGATTTTAGTCTCACCATTGAGATATAGCACTTAGTAAGGCACATTGGTCTTTGGTCTGAGTAAAACCAGCCAGCCAATAGGAAAGGAAAACATGGTTTACATAGGATCTCTAGGAATTCATATTGCTTTTATATTTTCCAAAAGTCAAGTTTTCTTTCTGTTTATTTTATAAATATATGTGATGGTATAGTTAAGTTATCATGACACTGTCAATCAGTATCAGGATAAAACTAAAGGACATAATGAAAACAGATCATAGAAATACTACTATTCTAAGAAGACTATTTCCCAAAGAAGGAGAATGCTCAGAAGGATTAGTCCACTGTGGTGGCCAGGGCATGGTGGAGCAGAACAGGTCACATCCTGGGAACATTGAAAGAGACCAGAATAAGATATAATTCTCAATGACATGCACACCCGTGTCTTAGTTCCTCTACTTAGACCCACTTTCTACTTTTCATAAAATGAATATTGGACAGTCATGAAAAGTAGGTAACTAAAAAGAAGGATGGATAAATGAATAAAATTCCATCACATAATAGCTATTATACATCTATTAACATATGTACACATGATGCAAAAAACAGACACAAAGTTACATGGCATGATATAGGCACATGATATCGAATGACCAATATTAAAGAGGAGCCTATGAAAGAGGAGGCCACAGTCAGATGGCACTAGACATGAAGATGCTAAGAATCATCCTTCCCACCACTTTCCTCCACATCTAAGCTAACCCAACCAAGATGGTGAAGGTAGCAGCAACTGAATTGGAATTTGAATTTCCTCTTTTGCAAACCAAGAAGCTTTCCAATACATTCACAGCTTATTCTGAACTGAAAAGCATAACAATAAGCCTCTAAGCGCTACTGTGTGGGCAGATGCCAAGCACATCAGAACTTATCCCTGAAGAGCACAGAACATCAGCTGTCACTAGTTTTTCACTTGGAGCTTTTGGAGTTGACTAGAGATGATATAAGAAATTCAGTTATCCCTCCCTGGCATAAAACTGATTCATTACAGGAAACAGAAACAAAATACTCGTCAGTCTTGATATTTCATTTTCTATCGCTAGCCTACAGTTATTAATATAATAATGCTAGAGAGGCAACAGAGGCTAGAGAGCACATGGGGTTAGACTGTCACGGAGAAAAAAAATGTCTCTCCATGCAGCTGTGTAACACTTATAACTCACAGAATGTTAAAGTCAATAGGGTTTGAAAGGCCAACTCCACACTGCGCTCCTTTTTAGGTAGCCGCTGTTTGCCAAATATTTGGATAGAGTCCACAAAGACTCATTCTGAGCGTGGATGGACTTTCAGATCTTGATTTGTTGTTTTATTCCCCGGCTTCCTTTGTTCTGTTGTCTAAGTGCTCCAACAATACTGTTACCTAAACTAAAATACGTAGAGCGGACACATTTTAATCATGTTGATATTACCGATAATATTGCATTTGGGAGGATGCGCTGTATCTCACATATGCTTTAGGAAGGCCAGAATGTCTGCCATGTCTACAGTTCCCATCTGAGGGTCTCCTACACAGAAACCATTCCGTGGTGTTTGCCTAGCGCCTAACACATGATCAATCAGTCTCTGGATGGTACAACTGGATCCTCTCATTCAAGGTGATTTTTCTTTTTAGCAGAGTCAATTAACTGAAGCTGAAAAGATTAATATATTTAACATAAGGTAGAAACTAGAGTTCAGAATGCTGTTAAGCCTCTAGTTATAAAACAGCAGCTACAACACAGCAGCATTAGAATGACGATCTTAATGCAGGCTTATATTGAGCTCTCACTATATGACAGGCATGTGCTACTCACCCAAACCCCATAACCACTTATGGGCTCAGTTTTCTGCTATGAACTCCATTTTACAGATGAGAAAATGAGGCAGAGGGATGCTAAGGACATCCTTACACAAAATCATCTCCTTAGTAATTCAATGAGATTCTAACCTAGGTTTAGCTCTGTAGCTCCTCTTACCTACTGACTTGAAGCTCATTATGTGTTTGCTAGGACATTTCAAGAAAGTGGCATGGGTATTTAGGATCACCACATTCTTTACATCCACATGAATTTTTACACACAAAATCAGAAAATATGTTTTTGATTATATAGCATTGGGTAGTAAATAGAGCCACAAATCTGAATTCTATCTCCCACTGCCATTGCTTAAAAAGCTCTTATAATCTCCCAGAACATAGTTATTATATCTTGGAAAACTGGAAACCTAAACAACATGCTAGTTCCATTTGCTTTTATTAATATCGGGGGATGGGGAATAATGGCCTCTTCTTGACTAGATATAACACCCAAGTACATACTGGCTACTTGTCAAAATTTCATGACACAATGCCCATACTTCTTTACTCATGGGTCTCAAAAACAATCTTTAAAAATGTTTTTAATTAGACCATTTGTCAAACAAAACCTTAGTCAAACCCAAATAAGGTTAAAAACAAAGCTATTCTGAATATGTCTACTGCTTCATCAGGTCATGCATTGACAGATTGTGGAATCTTACATTTCCAGGGAACATAGTTTAAATACTATGGCATATCAGACAACAGATGCCAATTAATCACATCAAATGCTGGACACATAAGGAAAGCATAGAAGACATGCCCTTTTCTGCCTATTTTTTGTCAAGAAGTATGAAGTATCCATAAAGAACCTGGGAATAAAATTGTTAATTAAGAAAAACAAAAATTAAAAATAATTTGACAGAGATCATAGTCTTTGAGCTTTCAAAAGTGGAGGAAAACACAGAGTTAGTCAATTTACGTGGAGCACGTCTCGCCCCTGGGGGCAATGGTCTCCTGAACCTACTCAGACCTCGGACACCACCACTGCTAGTTCTAGAACTGATGCAAGATGTTCCAATGAGGGGGTTAAGGCTTCTCATAATATTTCCTATAAGCCCACACCTGTTTGTTTATATCCCCCATTTTTATTCATTATTAGCCAGATAGAGCCAAGTAATTGTGGTGATGATACTTGCTTTTTTGCCCAATGCTGGAATGCTAGTGAATTTAGGTATGCCCTGGTTACTCACATGCCTTGCTGGGTGCCTGTGCCCGTTGATGCCCCTCACACTATGACTCTCTTCAGACAGAAAAGGGATCTTGGAACTACAGCTGCCATTGTTACTGCCATCTCATTGGCAGCTGTTGGAGCTACCACCACGGCATTAGCCATGAGTCATACTGTGAAGACTGCTCAGACCCTGAATAATCTTTTAGCCAATGTAGCTCATGCCTTAGATAGTCTTTGTCCTAAGGAAATGTACAGCATACAGCATAAAGTGGCCCAAAGTCTAAGAATATTATTATTTAGTGCCAAAACCTGTTGTGCATAACAGATGAGGACAGCAAATGAGAGAATGGATTTGTCAAATGGGTATCATTGCTGACCTTAATAATTACAGTATCACTCAAATGCTGAAGAGGAAAATAATTTGTTTCCCCGTCGTAATTGTTCCATATGTACCTTATTGCCATGTGTCTTTGCTTGTATAGTCTCCATCTCCCCCCAATTAGAACGTAAGCTCAAACGGGCTTTTACAAATCAAATTCACTGCCCTAGTCCAGAACCTAAGACAGTGCCTAGAATTACAGCTACCTTTACATAGTTGTTTACTGATTAAATGACCTTGAACTGTGGCAGGCACTAAAGAGTAAAGTTGTACATTACACAATGACATGGTATGCTTTCTGTTTCCAAGAACGTGGTAATATGATAATAAATACACCATAACAATCACGCAAAAATGCTGGATTCTCAAATGTGAGCATTTGTTTTGAAAGAGAAATATTAAAATTCAGAGTAATCTCTGTTGGAAAAGCATCTTATTACAGAATCACTCAACCACTGAGAATATAAAGCTGGATACAAACTACTCTTGCTGCTGTTTTTATACAGCTGAAAGAGAAACAAATACACTAATTGAATATATTAAAACTGAAAGCCAATGAACTTCCAATTACAGTAATGCAAGTCCCAGCCATATTTTCTTGAAGCCACACGAGTGCTTGCAACATAAAGGGTACTAGCAGGTTTTTGCTCACAATGCCATAATGTCAGCTGGCCTTAGCTTGGTACACAGCAGTGATTATAGATGAAGTCTACCTTGGCTCTCCTTACAATCGCCTGTGACATTTAAAGAGTACAACTTGTCTCCAGTGAAATTGTAAACACAAGCGCCAGTACAGGCCTTCTGGGAAGTTGCGGCTGAGCTCAGTTATAGTGCTTATCCAGAGGACCCTAGATAAGCTTTAGATGTGTATCTTTTATGATGTGACGGGAAAAGAGAAGTGTTTTTACTGCCATAGAAAACGCACAGCCTTTAGAATGTCTGACCGCTCCCATAAGCCAGTCCCCTCTATTTTGGTGGTTTCTTGGTCACAAAGAGTGCTGTAGAAAGGAAAGGATAAGACATTAGATACAGACACACAGGGGTTTGAAGCCCAGTTCTGCCACCAAACAACTGCATGGATCTGAGAAAGCCACTTCTATGGTACTCAGTTTTCTCACATCACAGCCGAGAAACGATGCCTAGCTCATAGAATTATTGCGAGTTTAAATTAAATTATATTAAGAGTGATATATAACACAGAGAACATATTCATTAAGTATACATTTGCATTTTCGTTTCCTGGTTTTACCCCTTCTACGGGTCTCTCCTGTGCCATCACTACTCATGACATCTTTACCCTACAAATAACTATTGAGTATTTTCTATGCTGAACCTGTCACTATATAAAGTAGACATGGGCCATGCTTTCAAGAAGCTTATGTCCTGTAAAATGTTTAACCCAAAGAGTGACAACGGAAATATACTTAGAAAATTAAGTTGGTCCCAAGATCTGGGCTTTCTGGCTAACTACAGTCTATCTAGATTTACTTATTGACAGATGGATAAGTTCAGAGAGTTCTTTTAACACCTTAGAAAAATTGAATGGAGATTTTGCCAAATGCTGGCCAGTACTTGGTCCTTTTTAAAAGTAATGTGTAAAGATTTCATAGTCCTAAATACTATTATCAAAGAAATGTTGGGATAGAGAAGTGGTTTACTGGGTAAGAGTACTTGTTATGTAAGCATTAAGACTTGAGTCCGTGTTCCCAGAACCTATACAAAAAAGCCAAGCATTGCAAGTATGTCTGTAGGAAGCTTCTTTGCCAGCAAACTGACCAAAACATTGATCTTCCAATATTTCAAAAAAATACGTTGGAGATGAATAGAGGAAAGATATCCAGAGATTGTTCCTAATCTCTGAATATACACACATATATCTGCACACCCCTAATAACAAGCACACACGTTCAGCACACACATATATACATGTATACCTCTATGAACACACATTTACACATCCCTATGAACATGTACACACACAGGCACGTGCAACATGCTATGTATTAGAAATTTTATAATAAAGTTACTATCAGAATAAACTTCAAAGATTGAAACAAGCATTGGTATGGGGAAAAAACTAGATAATATGATCAGAACTGAAACTGAACAAACCCCAGAAGGCAAAGGCAGGTTGGCAATCGACACAATGTAATATGAGAAAAGGCTGACCTGTCTCCCAGGCTCAAGGCCCATGCTCCCATAACCATTTGTTAAGTGGGTGAATGAATGCCTGTGACCAAGCTGTCAGAATGACCCACCTAAAATGGAACAAAAGAAAACTGGAGAGACTTGAAGTACAGAAAAGAAATCTAAGACAACGAATAAAGACTTTGGACAAAGAAAGAAGCCAAGGGCTCTATAAAAAAATAATAAGGCTTGACAGAATGAGATGGTGAAAAAAGAGAGAGGGAACCAGAACTGCTGCCCAAATTCAAAGCATGTGAAAAAAAAATCCATTTTTAGTTAACATGGGATTCAATTATGAAGAGAACTACTTTAAATGGAAATAAGTTTTCTAGCATCTTTTAGGACACTGGCTAGCTAACAGTGATGAAGCCAGCTTAACCTATTCTTTTCTGAACCACAATGGTTCTTTCCTTCAATTTCTCAGGAGCAATATATATCACCCCATGGTATACACTAATTTTTCAAAGACAATGGAGAAGAAATATTTTCTAGTTCTGCTGCATCATTTAATCAATTTCAAAACTATGAAAATGGTTTCTCCACTAAAGGAGTTGATTCAGTCCCTTATCCAAGTGCCATCTAACCTGGTCCCCTAATTGAGGCACCAAATTTAATTAGATAATGAAAACACTGACATTAAGCCTGTAATGATTTTTGATGACACGTACTGGAATCAAACTAAAAGAGGAAACAAAATACAAAAAGAAAAAAAAAGGGAAAAACTTTTGGAAATCCAGTTCATAATCTCTAAAAATACTGAAAGGAAGAAATTTGTTTTAAAATCGATTCACAAGATGAGCTAATTATCCTGTTTACCTCTCCAAGTCTGTTCCCCAACCTCCTCCCACAGGCTCTGCCTCCGTGGATGCTAAGGTCTTCAGATAAAGACACTAAGATTCTTGACTTTGGGCTTCTGATGGGAATCTTATAGTGGGAGGCTCTGGCGGGGGGTGGGGGAAAGACAAGCTTCTCCCACAGCAACCAGGGTTTCACTGCCGGCTGTGTTCATCTCTTGAAGGGTTACAGCTTCTATCAGGCAGAGCTTCTGTAGAGCTGAAGAGAGCTGAAGCTGTCACTAAATTCCAACGAACTGTCCCCTTGTCTGTCTAGCCTAAAGACAGTAATGACTTCAAGGTTTTCGATTCCCCATAACCACAGTGTTCTGCTTTCCCTTCTGCTGCTCTGACACGAAACTCTGACCAAAATGCAAGTTAGCGGAGGAAAAGGGTTTTAATGACAGCTTACAGGCTGCAGTCATCATTGAGGGAAGCCAGAGGGGGACCTCGACCGGAAGCTTGAAGCAGGAACCATGGAGGAGATGCTCGCGGGAACCGTCACAGGCTCGTGCTTGACAAGTCCCTTTCTTTTCAACAGCCCCTGGCTACCCACTGAAGAAGCGGTGCTGCCCAGACTGGACTGGACTCCCTCACGTCAATTACCAATCATGACAGTGCCCCATAGATGTCCTCACAGGTCAGTCGGACCTAAGTATTTCTTCAGCCTAAGCTTCCTTTCCCATGACACTAAGCTATATTAAGTTGACAATTAGAGTTAACTAGGATACATAGCCACATCCCAGTCAATAATCTTAGTAAATAATCACCCAAACATTAGAAATGACATTCAATTCCTTTAGGGATCCTTTGAACTACTTATTTAGTTTTACTATATAAATAATAATAGCACTAATGTTTATTCAATATTTATATTACAGTGATGAGTCTTTACATGGATTATCTCATCATTCAATCTTCAAACAAAAATACTCTAATTGTTAGCATTATTACTCTTGTGATCGATATCAATATTATCCAGAGATTCATTTCCTGCTTCTCACTTCCATGGGATGGGAATACTCACTCCACTAGTACTGAGCTCGCCCCCATGACTTCTATGAGCCTATAGAACAGGGAGGGGGTACTGACATGTCAAATCTTAAAAAGTTGTCCACTCTCATACATCTCTAACATTACCATGAAAGAGATCCACCGGGTTAAAATCTCTGCCCCAAAGGGGAGCTTATAGACAAATATGACAAGACCGCCCTTCTCAAACTTATAGACAATTATGACAAGGCCGCCCTTCTCAAACTTAGCACATATTAGTTCACTGCCAGAAAAATGCATGGGGGCTTTTTTTGAGACCCACAAAACCTCACTGTCAACGTAAACCAAGATAAGACAATTCCAAGATGACAGACAGACCCATAAAAATAAAAGATTGCCATCTTAAACTGTGTCTCTCATATGTCTCAATATGCAGCAATGCAAAAGCAATAGCAAACTGATATAATTTCAGCATGTGACTATAGGTTCCATATGGAGTTTTCTATCAATATAATTTAGCATAAGTCAACCTCATCCAACAAAATCAATCTGAATAAACAAGTTGTCCTAGCAACAGATTTTCAGTTTCCATTTAGATGAAATGTAGTCATTTCTCTCAAAGAAAAGGTCCTGCATAGCCAGCTTATGCTTTCATCCTTTCAACTATGTATCTTTCCTATTGCATCACGAGAGCCATGCAGTTATACTAATCAGCCTAGGTAATATCTCAGATCTGTCCCTTTACATAGTGTTCTCTACAGCCAAATGGAGCTTCTGCCACTCCCTTCTTCAACTCTGATCTCACCCAGATTCCTGTTAGCTGAGCTGTGCTCCTTCTCCATGTTCTATGCTTGCATGTATTTGCCCTTTTCACAGATATTTTATCACTGAATTTTAATTCTGAATCTTTTATAGACCAGGATTATTGCTTTCTATTTCCTACATATTGATTTTACCAGAAGTACAATAGGCACCAGAACACTGATACAATCATTTTGTATTGGAGGAAATGTTGCTTTTGTGACTGATGGAAAAGGCAATTGAGCCTTCCACAGAGGACCTCTGAAAGACTGTACCCACCAGGGTATCAAAGGAGATACTGAGACTCATAGCCAAACTTTGGGCAGAGTGCAGGAAACCTTATGGAAGAAGAGGGAGATAGAAAGATCCGGAGGGGACAGGAGCTCCACAAGGAGAACAACAGAGCCAAAAACCTGTGGCCCGGGAATGGGGGTGGCAGAGACCGATACTCCAATTGAGGACCATGCATGGAGAGGACCTGGATACCCTGTTCAAAGGAAGCCCATAGGTTGCTTGGTTTCCAATTGGGTTTCCTAGTAAGGGCTCTGACATGAACTCAGTGGCCTGCACTTTGATCACCTCCCTGTGGGGGGTGCAGCCTTGCCAGGCCACAGAGGAAGATGATACAGCAATTCTTTTGAGACCTGATAGGCTAGGGTCAGAAAGAAGGGGAGGAGGTCCTCCCCTATCAGGGGACTAGGGAAAGTACATAGGAGGAGTAGAGGGAGGGTGAGTGGGACTGGGAGGAGGAGATGAGGGAGGGTCTGCAGTGGGAATACAAAGTGAATAAACTGTAATTAATTAATTAAAATATTTTTCCTTAATTTTTTTTAAAAAAAAAGGCAATTGGGAAGTATGAATTTGCAGCTCTTAATTTAGTGCTACCTCAAAGAAAAGGTACACTGAGTCCTGACTCCTGCTACCAATGTTTCTAGAGTGGAAGAAAGTGACCTCTTGGACTTGGGGTGCAAGTTCCTTGAGGATGCCTGGCTCCCTACATCTAATTCTTTGCTCACTAAGTGCTTTTCACTCTGGTAAAGCTGGGTTACTAAGCAGGAAATTGAGGGGGTTGTTGGAGGAAGGGGAGAAAATGGTGAAGACAATCCCATATTCAGTAGCCAACTATAAATTACAGAAATGGGTTAGCAACAACCTATTTTCAGAAGTTAATCTGCTATGAATGAGCTAAAAATTAATTGCAGGATTTCTAGAGCTAGGGCCAAATTTTGATTTATAAGAAGCTCACCATGGGACTGTGCCTTCATCCCAGGAGCACTGGCCTAAAACAACCAGCAGATGTCTTTAGAAAATTCTTTTCCTACAGCTCTCTACAGGGGTAGAAACTGCTAGGCGGGGGGAGGACTAGAAAATTCAGACTGGCAAGATAGCAAACCCAGATGCTTTCCTCCTTGTTGCTAATAGAAACAGGATTAGACTAGATGGGGAACTGTAATTAGGCTCTTGGCTTTTATATCTGACATGTTTACAGCCATCATGCTATTCTGGGGCTCTTACATAACATTTATATCTGATGCTATAATAGGCATTTTGTGATCCTACTTTCCTCTTCTAAGTGGCTCTGACATGCAAGCACTCTTTCTCTTCCAAGTCTGAACCTGAAATGCCACATGTCCACATATGTGCACTGGAAATATTTGCTTCTTCACCATAACACCTTAACACCGTGGCTGATTCTATGCAGCTTTGGGTTAATTACTCGATTCACATACAGCAGAGGTCAGCAAACGATAGCCCATTGTCAATGCCCGCTTCAGAGCCTGTTTTCATGCCATCTGTGATCCAGGCATGATCTTATGTTTCTAAGGTATTGCAAAAACTACAATCAAAAACACAGAATAATACAAAATAGGGAATCCACAAAGTCCAAGATATTTGCTATGAAGCTCATGATAGAAATGTGTATCAATCTTTTATCTATATCAGTATGTTCCATTATAGACTATGAATGAAGCTGATAATTCTAGCATCACATTATGATAGTGATAAGGATTCATATTGATAGCATCTTGTTAGTATACCAGAAACTACATCAAGCATTTCACATAGATTAATCTCATATAACCTTCAAAGGTGTCCTTTGAGAACAGCTCCCTTATTAGCATTATTTACAGCTCTGCAAAGCTTAACTTAAAAGTGGTAACACTTAGGATTAGCAAAGAAGCACAAACTAAAATCTCACACATTCTAATCAAGAGTATATACTATAATACTTCCAAGAATTAACAGAATCATATCTTTAGGTCCCCTTCACAAAAGAGTTTGAGAAATGGTCTCCAGTGGCTGATATCCATACTAAAGTGAGCTGGCCTATTGCTGGACATGTCTCAATGTTTTCTTTGTTTCCTCTGGATCATGAAGACTTAAATCACATCCCTTATTACATGCCTGCCAAGTGTGTGAATTCTTTTCATTTGACCCCAAAGTCTTCTTTCTTCTTCCCATCCTCCCAGAGCTCTTCAAGAATTCTTCATTATTTTTCATTTAATGAAATTTCAAAGCTGCCTTACCACTCAAACAGTATTCTCTGTTAAACTCTAGAGCATAATTAAAACACATTTTTGCACAATAGCATAAAGTATCACATATCTCTCTTGTTCTCTAGTTACACAGACCTGGTAAATGGTCACTAAATATACCTTTTTCATGATCCTGATTTTTCTCATACACTGTCTCTACAAGAGACGTTCCTCCTGCTAGCAGTCAAATTTCAAAGGATTTTTAAAACCTTTCCAGTTGTCTCTTTGTTGTTTTTTTTTTTCTTAGAATTCCTGCACAGTGAAAATGGGCCATTGTATCCATTGCATACTTTATAGAGCCATAGTTTCTTATTCAAGATCAAGGCTTTTTACAACAAAATAATATGGTGCCTTATACAGTTGTGTATGAATAAATGTATTTAAGAGTCAAGAATGATGAATCCTTATTTTGTGATAACATCAGCCATATTTGTTGAGTAGCCAATCCCAAACCTATATAAGGAATATAAAAATGAGAATGTCTTTCAAGTTGGTAAAGGCTGTAATTGTGCTTTGTAGACTAATTGTTACTATTTTTTAAGTTTTATATATAAATGTATTATTTAACATATATATATACTATCAAGTATATATATTATTTGATAAAACAGTGATCCCTATCAAGTATATATATAAATATATACATATAAATATATAAATACATATATAAATATACATACATATACATATTAAATATATATAAATATATATACACATATACATATATATGCACATATATACATATATAAATATATATATATACACTATCAAATATATATATACTTGATAGTGATCACTGTTTTATCAAATAATTCATTCCTGCCAGTAGCATGAAGAGACTTCTAAATACCTAAGTTCCCAGATCTTAAAATTCCAGTTTGACTCTGATAAACAAAATTCTAAACAACAATAACAACAAAAAGAAAACCAATGGAATTTTTCTACATTTAATTCCTGCAAGTACTTTCAACAACCAGGAACTTGAAAAACTAAAGATTTTAGTGACAAAAAGTAGGACAAAAATCATTTAAGATTCATGAGCCCTCAAGGGTGCTTTTTATCTGCTCAACTTAAAAATTTTACTAGCATATTTTCCAAATGCCAAGCCGCTATCATCATTAAATTGGTGGATACGACTTGAAAAGAAAAATATTTAGGAAAGTGTTAAGACATGACCTATCTTTTTTAATGCCCTGAAATCCTTCAGCATTTATAAAACTCCCCAGGGGGGCAAAAGTAATAGTGATCAAAATGCTTTTAGGCACCTTAATAGTCTATATTGATTGTCAGCTTGACCAGGCCCAGAATCGCCTAGGGAAGGAGAGGCTGGGAGTGTCTATGGGATTACCTCGATTATGTTGACCTCCTGGAATGTCTATGAAGAATTTCCTTTAAATGGTTAAATTGTGGAAGAATGACCCACCTTAAATGCAGGGTACCATTACTCTTGCTGGGTTGTAGATTGACTGAAAGGAGGAAGGGAAGTAAGTAGTAGAATTCATCTGTCTCTCTAATTTCCTTGTTGCAGATGCCATGTGATCAGCTATCTCAAGCTCCTGCTACCATCATTTTCTACCATGACAGACACCAGGCTCTATTTCAAGCTGTTGGTAGAATTTGACAATATCATCCATGAGGCACTGATCTTGTAGGTATGAAAGATGGAAAACTGAAGGGATTCTTTGGCATACGGAATTCCAAGACAGGAGAGCATTCAGGATAGTTCTGAGAAGGTAGCTGTAACTGTGAAAGGTATTTGTAGATCAGACAGCCAATAAGGTTGAAGAAGAAAAAAAAATCCACTGGAGGCTTCATATTATTTAGATGGTACTCATTTTAAGGAAGAGAGTCTAAACTGAAGTGATTCTGTGGTCCTGAAAAGAAACGTTTTTCCATGATTGGTACACAGATGCTGCTTCAACTACAATCTAAAACATCTAGGCTCCATTATAATAGCAGCAGAACTTCGTAGCATTGTTTGCATGTGATTGGTTTTGTAGACATGAAAGATGCAAGATGCAGAGAATCATGGCATCTCCCTCCATGCCTTAAAAGAGTCATTGAGGTCAGGCAGTGTATAACAGGGTCAAAGACCCAGCAATGAAGGCATTAGTTCATTTCATGAATCCAAAGTTGCAATGGGAACAAAGGATGCTATAAATACCATGCATGCACTGATGGAGCTGGCTCAAGAGAGAGGCATCAAGGATGAAGGAGTAGAACTACCTAAGTCCTTCAGAACTCAGATGATTCCATCATGAATACCAGCGACGGGTCATGAGCTTCCCTGAATACAAACATGGATTTCACGTTTGCCCCAGTGGGTTTTGTTCTTGCTTTGGTCTGACTGTTCTTTACCATGATCCCATTCCTCCCACTTGGAAGGAAAGCACTTACTATTTGTACTTGTTTATTGATTGTACGTGGGTTCAAAGTTAAGATGTTAGTTTGGGCCCCAGAAGAGATTAGATTTTTCAATAGTTTAGAAGCTGTTAGAGGTTATGGGTACTCTTGAAGTTGAACTGCGCACATTCACATTATGAGATGGGGATGGAAGGCTGACTCAAAATTGATATACTTGAATGTCAAGTTGGCAAGGAATAGATTTGTGATGGCATACAATGACTCTCAATAAATCAGGCCCTAGAATCATCTAGGAAAAGAGCCTCTGATCGTGTCCACGGGGGATTATGCAGGTCAATCTCTGGCCATGCCATTGAGGGGTTTTCTTGAAGTTGAGATAGGAAGATCCACCCTAAATGAAGGTGGCGCCATTTCATGGCCTGGGTGTTCACTGGATAAAGAAAGAGGGAGATAGCTGTGCAACAGCATTCACACTCCCTTCTTCCTTACTGGGGATGCAATATAAATACTTCAGGCTCCTTATTGCCTGACTTCCCACTATGATGGACTGTACCCTTGAAATATGAACCAAAACAAACCTTGCTCCCTTAAGTTGCCTTCGTTGGGGTGTTTTATCACAGCAACTGGAAAAGTAACTAATACAGACACGTAAATACGCCATACTTGGCTGCCTTCCTTGCAGTTAGATGTGGTCAACTAAGTCACAGCTTTTATGATAGAGCTAAGTGGAATATGTGTAGTCAGTGTTTCGGATATGTTATGTAAATATGTTTTTGTTGTAACCCCAATGGTGGGATGCAGGACTGCTCTTAGTTTATCCACAGCTGAGGGCCCATGATGTTTGTCAGCTGGAAAATGCCTCACATGGGAGTGGAGTGCTGAAAAACATCCTTGTGTGGACCCTGAGAAAGAGTAAATAGGAGCCCAGGGGAGATTTGCTTTACTTACAGACACTGCTAGAGAGAACCTTTTCAGAAAATGTTTCAAGAAAGGCTACTGCTAATTCATGCTGCTGCTTCTGTTTTCTGTTTGCTGGACTGTTGCAATCCTGATGACAAAGAGTGGAATTACCCCAAATAAAATGATCTATATCCCCTATCCCTACAAACCTTCTTTCTCTCTTACCTAAGGTTGGGGTTTGAAGGGGTGTAGAGGCGTTTATGAATCCCAAATAAAGTAGGTTTAAAAAAAAATCAAAGCCTATATGTCCTGTCTAGATCTTGCTAATAAGATCTATGCAAAGCTATACATGAACAAGAGTAAGATCTTGAGTCACCTCTGAAGGAAAAGCAACCTGGCTGTTTGCACTAATGTTAGGCTTTAATATAAATATTTAAAAATGTTTAAGGTAACAGTCACTGGAATTTTATAGTTCATCTATTATGACATTTACTACTAATTTATTATTTACATTTACTATTAATAGTTTTCAATCAAACGAAATGACTTCCATATTTCCTATATCCAAATACCCTCCTGTAATTTTCTTTTAAATCGATTCTTGGGAATTTCAAAAATATAATAAAATATGGCTTACAATCCCATTTTACCTTTTAGTTTCCCCGTGGATTCCTCCTAACCCATCCCTCCTCCCAACTTCTTGTCACGTCTCTCTCTTTTAAAACAAAACACTAAATCCAATTAGTGCCATTCCGATAAACACGCATGTATGGACATTCACTGGAGCATAGACAACCTATCTGTGATCACACTCCCAAGGAAGAATATGTCCTTGTTTCCCAACAACTTTCAACTGTCAATAGTTCCTCAGATAGGGTTGAGGCCTTGTGAGCTGCTTGTACCATCTTATGCTGGACTTTTGCCTGGCTTGACCTCATGCATTCATGTTCCTTCATGAACGCATCAGTATAATGAGAAACAAGATATCACAACAAAGCTTAAGTCAAATAAACAATGTTTATGCTGTTTTCACATTTAACATTTCACACAGAGGCAATGAGTAAAAAGAGGCATGAAACACTGTTTGCAAATGCCATTCAATGGCTGACGTTTAAGGGAGAATGACTATTGACTCATCATCATAACCTGAGACATTATTCATGTTTACAAACTTATTACATGATGTTTGTTGGTATAGCACTGCTTATTTGTCTCTCTCTTGCTCACAGTTTCTCTCTCTCCTTTTAATATTCAGCAGCTGAAAAACCTTGCAATTACTATCCTCCTACTGAGTTAATACCTCCCTGAGAATATATGACCTCAATTGCAAAGCATATTGGGTCTCTCTAAAGTAATTTTAAAATAAATCTGATCCCATAATAAGAAGGCCATAATAAGAATTCTTGAAAATATTGAGTAACACAAGGAACTCCATTTAGGCTAAATTTTTCAGTAACAAAGGTTACATCTAAAAAAGAACTTTACAGAATGATTTTCAAATGACCCAAGGTGGGCAAAGTAAAGAAAAACTGAACTACTTCTACATTTTAGTGGCCTGATGTTGGCATCACTACTTTGTTCAAGAAATACTTTTTGAAAGGCAAATGAAATGGTTCAGTGGATAGACCCAAAGTAGGAGAGACCAAACATCCGTAAGTTGTTCTTGGACCTTCATGTATAAGCCATAGCATACACTTGTCACATACACATATTCTAAAGAGACAGACAGAAAGATGGTATGAGGCATAGTATGGCAGGGAATAACACCAAAGACCTTTGAAAATATCTTGTGGGACTATACTACTGTAGACACTTCCTAAATTATATACCTATGCATATACAAATACTTTTTGCATTTTAAAAATTTATTTAATTATTACAATTTATTACACTTTGCATCTCTTCTGTAGCCCCATCCCTCATCTCCTCCTAGTCCCACCAACATTACCTCTTCTTCCCCCTTACTCTTTCCCTAGTTCCCTGATAGGGCAAGACCACCTCCTCTTCTATCTGATGCTTCTATCTGATCTCATCAAGGCTGGCTGCATCATCTTCCTCTGTGGTCTGGCAAGGCTGTACCCCTCACATATACATATATAAATGTGATCTAAAGAAGGTAGTCTACAACAGAGGGACAATGTCTCTCCCAGAGAGACACTATAGGCTATAAAGTAAAAAGTTCAATGCCAGGAATGAATTACCTCTTTTGGAGATACTGGCCTCTAGATCACCCACCAACACTGTCGGCCATTGCCATTGGTATTGGTTACCCTTAGGAAATCAATGGTAAGACCCTGTTTCTGAAGATACCACATGGAGAATTAAAAAGGTATCTACATAAAAACCTCATCCCTATGGCTACATCTCATTGTGCTGAAGGTTTCTCTGCATGTTACCGAAGGTAAAAATTAATTATCATTCTCACCCAGAATTATGAATTCTGCAAGTTACAGTAACTTGATGGCCCGAGAATATATGCCTACTGGTGTAATAGTGTAACAAATGCTATTGGAGTAACAATCGCTTTCCAGTTTGACTTAATGCCTGCTCCTCAAAACAGAACTTGTCTGGAGCCATTAACCCAATGGATGCCTAAGGTCATAGCCCTAGAGAAGAACTTAATGCTATTATCCTACTAAATAAATATAGCATTAAACTGCCTCCAAGGTTTTCATCTGTATACCCAGAGATTAGTACATCTCTCAACCTTACTCAGAGAAGCTTCTTTCTGCATTAGATAGTGATTAAAACAGACCCACACCACACCCCTAGCAGCCAACTGAATCAGATGCTGAGACTCAAAGCCGAGTATCAGCCAGAGCTCATGGAGTCCTGTGAAGAGTGGGAGGGAAGGTTAAAAAGACCTGGAGGGGACAAGAATGCTAAAAGAAGACCAGCAGAGTCAACTAACCTAGACCCCTGGGGGTTTATAGAGATGGAAGCACCAACAAAAGCACTTATATGGACTGGACCTAGCCCCCCTATACATACATAACCAATGGGCAGTTTGATCTTCATGTGGGTTCCCTTGTAAGTCCTGTCTATGATAGACTCTGTTGCCTGCTTTTGATCACTCTGCCCTAGCCAATCTGCTTTGCCTGGCCATAGTGGATGAGGAGGAGCTCAGTCCTGATGTGACTTGATGTGCTGGGGTGGATTGTTGGGGGGGGAATGGTCTCCCCTTTTCTGAGGACAAGAGGAGAGAGGATAGGGTGAAGAGGGTGGGATAGAGGACTGGGAGAAAAAGTGGGAGGGGGCTAAGATTAGGATGTAAGGTAAATTTATAGATTTTTTTAAAAAATAAAAAATAACCAGACCCAAAACTGGTCAAGGTGCAGAAAATAGAGACTGTGGAGTACTCAGCTCTAAATGGGAAATCGATATCATATCCTGACCTACAAGGTTCAGAGAACACTGTAGAAAAGAGAGAAGAAATATTTTATGAGCCATGGGTAGTAGGTATTTGTTAGAAATAGTATTTTCTGGACATGAAAGAGCTATCACACATAAGCTCACAGTACCTGGAAATGCATATATAAGGCCTACCCAAAATCAAACAAACCAAAATCTCAGCATGGATAGGAAGGGGACTCAACAAGACCCATTCCTAGCTGAGTTATCTATTGGTCGTTGATTGCTACTTGGGGAGGGTGAATCAGTTTTCTACAAGAACACAGGCTATAAGAGGACACCCATGCTCTAGTAGATGGTCCTACACCCATTTACACGTGGGTAATCATGAGTAGACTTTGTGGGTTTTCAAAAGGGATACATGAAATTGATAAGGAAAAGTAGTGGTGGGAATAGAAGAAAAAAAAGAAAAATTACAAAACAAAAAGACACAGTTTTATATTTCGAAATGTATTGATTACAAATAAAGCTGCTATGAACAATGCTGAGCAAGTGTCCTTGTTGTGAGGTGGAACATCTTTTGGGTGTATGCCCAGGAGTGGTATAGCTGGGTACTGAGGTGGCACTATTCCCAGTTTTCTGGGAAAGTGCCAGATTGATGTCCAAATGGTTGTACAAGTTTGCACTCCCACCAGACTGGAAACAACCTCCATGTCCCTCAACGGAAGACTGGATAAAGACACTGTGGTACATTTACACAATGGAATACTACTCAGCCATTATAAACAAGGAAATAATGAAATTTGCAGGCAAATGGATGGAACTAAAAAAGATCACCCTGAGTGAAGTAACGCAGGCCCAGAAAAACACACATGGACTTACACTCACTTATAAGCAGATTTTCGTTGTACAGTAGAGGATCATCATACTACAATGCACACACCCCAAGAAGATAAGTTCCCTGGGCATCTTCATGTTAGTCCACTAATTAGAGGAGTGGAGGATATCTCTGTCAAAGGACTATGTTGCCTGCTTTTTGATCACTTCCCCTGATGAGTCTTTCCTACCAGGCCACATGAGAAGAAGCCTCAGTCCTCGTGTGAATAGATGAGCTGGGGTATCTAGGTAGGGGGACTCCCCTATTCTCAGGAATAAGGGAGAGGGAATGGGGGAGGAAGGGTGGGACAGGGGACTAGGAGGAGAGGAAGGAGGGGCCTATGACCAAGATGTAAATTGAATTAATAAAAAAACATATTTATTGAGAATATACAATGTACTAAGCAATATGATAGCTATTGAGACCTGACTTCATGATAATATAAACTAATTCCTTATAATTTTTTATTTCTGAATACTAAAATATTTGTTAAATATATGATAAAAATAAAACAAGTGGTAATTTCATTGTTAATAAAACATTTGGGGGCATGGATAGATGGCATTGTTAAACACTCATTGCTCTTGAAAAAGATCCAAACGCAGTTTCAAGCACCCACAACAGGCAACTCATAAACAACTATAACTCCAGATCTTGAGGTCTAATGCTCTCTTTGGACTCTTTATGCATGTTAACATGTACCTACCCATACACACACACGCACACACACACACACACACACACACACACACCCCACACAGACATATACATGTAATTTTTTAAAAAAGAAATCTATAAAACTGTTGTTTGGAAATATTGCCAAACAATAGATACTACATGAAGAAAATAATATCACCTAGGAAAATGTTTAAAAACAAATTTACACACAAATTCTCAAATTTCAGATGATGACTGCCTTTGTTCAAACCTCTTAGAAAGCAGAGACTGAAACCAATCAAGTCAGTGATATTTTCACATAGGATGTTAAAAGTCCTTTATTGAAGGACAAATGCAATAGACATCTGTTGGTATAATGTTCTTTTAAAATGTATACACCTTATCCTTGTTCATTCAAATGTTGGTTTCTCCCCCAACTCTGGTCTCAATCCAGATATTGCATTGTGATACTTATTCTAAGCATCCTGTCACAACTTTGTCGAAACAGGCCAAAATAAAGCAACCAGCCACAATGTTAAACAAGGGGAGGAGCCAGAGGGCAGGAAATGAGTGGGAGGAAAAAGAGCAGGAGAGAGAGCTAGGAAAAAAAGCTGGAAGACAGATCTTGGAATTACTTGGAGATGGACTGGACATATTTCACAAAAAGCAAGCATAATGGGTAAAATCTAAATGTTAAGAAACTATGAGGGCTTGGAGGTATAGGAGGGAGTAACTATTGCCCAGCATTGTGTTCTAGGTTAATTAAATAAACCACGTCTCTGTGTGGTGTTTTGGTTATACAGCTGTTAGGTTTAACAGCAGCATTACTAAAAGATAAACCAAGACTAAATATTAAACACCCGTACAACAGACATCAGAAGCAGGAGAAGACAGGGAACAGGACAGGAGCCTATCACAGACAGCCTCTGAGAGACTCTACTAATTGAGGTATTGAAGCAGAGACTGAGACTCATAGCCAAACTTTGGGCAAAGTGCAGGGAATCTTATGAAAGAAGGGAGAGACAGAAAGACCTGGAGGGGACACCGGAGCTCCATAAGAAAACCAACAGAGCCATAAAACTGAACCCTGAGGCCCCTGAGGAGAATGATACCCCAACCAAGCACAATGCATGGAGAGGACCTTAAAACCCCAGCCCAGATATAGCCCATAGAATCAGTCTCCAAGTGGGGTAGCTAGGTGTCTAGGGACATTTCTCTGGTATGAACTCAGTGGCAGGCTCTTTGGTTACCTCCCTTGTGGGGTGCAGCCTTGCCAGTCCACAGAGGAAGATAATGCAACCAGTCCTTATGAGACCTGATAGGCTAGGGTCAGATAGAAGGGGAGGAGGACTTCCCTATCAGTGGACTAGGAGAGGGGAATAGGGCGAGAAGATGGAGGGAAGGTGGGATTGGAAAGCGACAAGGGATACAAATTGAATAAATTGTAACAAATAGTATTAAAAAGAGGAAAAAATAAATTATAATTGAAAGTAAATGTGGAGTTATATTAAATATAGCCATATTTAACTACTGTAATCATTCAAAAAATAAATGTTATCAAATTTAAAAATAAAAATCAAATCAAATTTGTTAGAAAGAACTGTAAAGAGAGTGGTGGAAGAAAGATAGCAAAGAAATATGCAAATAATAGTCACATAATGTATAATTACACTGGATTCAGGAGAAACCATGAAGCCTTAGTGGGTCTCAGTTCAGAGAGTTCTTTGGAAGATTTGCAAAGAGAAATTTTAATGTTGGGTAATTCAAAACAATTTTAAAAGATGCATATAGTACTCCAGTCTCCCATATCGCGTTCACGCAAAGCCAACAACTCCCCATGCGCCCACATTGTATTACCAGACATTCGATGATTACAGCAGAAAATACATTCCCCACCACTCATGTGATTCCACCCAGGTCCAGAAAGTGAGAGGTAAAATGGAGCACATGGGATTAACACTAAATATTCACATGACATGTAGACATGGGACTCCAATCTACTATGGTTGTTGAGAGGATTTGAGACCACAGATAATGTGTGTGTCATAAAAAGTGGGATGGAAATAAGACTGCCATCCTGGGAAAGAGAGTTAAAGAATGGAGACAATTTAGCACCCACAAGGCAATAGGCCCTGAGAACAGGTTTATCCCCTCAGCCTCCTCAAGTGCTTTTTATCTCAAGAAAACCCAGAAGGACATCATTGCTTCAGTCTGCACTGATAGCTTCTCCTGCTCTTCTCCATGCCAACCTTTTATTCATCCAACACTGCCTTACCATTCCATAATTCCTACAGAATCTTCAGACAGTTTGATAAAGAAGAATCCTAGTAGCAGTGACTAAGGATAATTGCTTCTGAGAGGGAATAAAAGGCTCCGTTTTGTGGACCATGCATGGTGGAGACTCAGCAAAGGCACAGTCTTGGTCATAGTTTCTTAGAGTAATTTTAATCCAGCAACATGGCTGCTCTGACAAGGGAGAAAATCCACAGACCCAGGTCTGTGTGATCCTACTGGAATACAGACAAACCCTTAGTACACACCTTTAATCCTACACAATGGCATCTAACTGAGGGGCAACAAACTGACAAATCAGAGAAAGATTTAACAGAATGAGTCAGAGATAGGATATGCCCAACAAGAGAGAGAGAAATTAGATTAGATTATCTTCCAGACATAGGCCTAGGTATAGTCAGATACAAATGCTCTGGCCTCAGCCCAATCCATGCATTAATAAAGCTTAGGGACTATTCTCTCTTCATCCCCTCTTTTGAGGAAATAAAAACATTTACATAGTTTGGATCTTAAATATCTGCTAAAGGCTTAAGGTTTATCAGCTTTTGACGCTACTGGGAGGTAGTGCTTAGTAGGACTTTAAGAATTGGGGGCTACATCTGAGCAGGGGTTCTAGGTTTTATATATGAATGGCCCTTGGTTGGAGAGTCAGTCTCAGAAAAGACCCCTGTGCCCAGATATATTTGGTCCTTGTGGAGCTCCTGTCCTCTCCAGGTCACTAACTCCCCCTTCATTCATATGGTTCCCTGCACTCTGCCCAGGGTTTGGTTATGAGTCTCAGCATCTGCTTTGATACACTGCTAGGTAGAGTCTTTCAGAGGCCCTCTGTGGTAGGCTCCTGTACTATTTCTTGTTTTCTCCTACTTCCAATGTCCATCCCCTTTGTCTTTCTAAGTGAGGATTGATCATCTTATCCTGGGTCCTCCTTCTGGTTTACCTTCTTTAGGTATACAGATTTTAGTATGTTTATCCTATCTTATAGGTCTAGTATCCACTTATAAGTGAGTATATACCATGTGTGTCTTTCTGTTTCTGGAAACCTCACTCAGGATGATCTTTTCTAGATCATGATTTGCTTGCAAACTTCATGATTTCCTTGTTTTTAATTGCTGAATAGTATTCCATTGTGTAAATGTACCACAATTTCTGTATCCATTCCTCTGTTGAGGGACATCTGGGTTGTTTCAGGTTCTGGCTATTACGAATAAAGCTGCTACGAACATTGAACAATGAATGTCCTTGTTGAGCAAATGTCCTTGTTGGGTACTTGAGCATATTTTGGGTATATACCTAGGAGTGGTATAACTGGATCTTGAGGTAGCTCTGTTTCTAATTGTCTGAGAAAGTGCCAGACTAATTTCCAAAGTAGTTGTACAAGTTAACATTCCCACCAGCAATGGAGGAGGGTTCCCCTTTCTCCACACCCTCTCCAGCATGTATTGTCATTTGAGTTTTTGATATTAGCCATTCTGATGGGTTTACGGTGAAATCTCAGGGTCATTTTGATTTTCATTTACCTGATGACTAAGGATGTTGAGCATTTCTTTAAGTGTTTCTCTTCCATTCTATATTCCTCTATTGAGAATTCTCTGTTTATCTCTGTACCCCATTTTTTAATTAGAGTACTTGATTTGTTGCTTTTTAACTTCTTGAGTTCTCTACATATTCTGGATATTAGCCATGGTCAGATATAGGGTTGGTGAAGATCTTTCCCCAGTCTGTAGGCTGTTGTTTTGTTCTGATGATGTGTCCTTTGCTTTACAGAAGCTAAAGAAGCTAAACAAAAAGGAGGACCCTGGGTAAGATTATCAATCCTCATTCAACGCAAAAGGGACAGAAATTGGAAGAGGCAGAAAACAGGGCACAGGACAGGAGCCTACCACAGAGGGCATCTGAAAGACTCTACCAAGCAGGGTATTAAAGCAGATGCTGAAACTCAGAGCCTATGCTTGGGCAGAGTGCAGGGAATCTTATGAAAGAAGGGGGAGATAGAAAGACCTGGAGAGGACAGGAGCTCTACAAGGAGAGCAACAGAACCAAAATATCTGGGCACAGAGGTCTTTTCTGAGACTAATACTCCAACTAAGGACCTTGCATGGAAATAACTTAGAACCCCTGCACAGATGTAGCCCATGGCAGCTCAGTCTCTAAGTGGGTTCCCTAGTAGTGGGAACAGGGACTCCTTCTGACATGAACTCATGTGCTGGCTCTTTGATTAACTCCCCCTGAGACAGGAGCAGCCTTAGTAGGCCACAGAGGAAGACAATTCAGCCAGTCCTGATGAGACCTGATAGGCTAGGTCAGAGGGAATCTTTGTTTTAAAACGGTTATTGTCAGGCTGGAGAGATGGCTCAGAGGCTAAGAGCACTGCTTGCTCTCCCAGAGGTCCTGACTTCAATTCCTAGCAACCACATGGTAGCTCATAACCATCTATAATGAAATCTGGTGCTCTCTTCTGGCACTTGTGTGTACATGCAGGCAAAACATTGTATACACAATAAAATAAATAAATGTTTTTTAATGGTTACTGTCATCCTCACTAATACAGTTAATTTAAAATATCAACTCTACTGCAATTCTTCATAAACTAGAAAGAATCTATAATATAATTATTTAAACTAGCCTGAAATTTGATTACTTTGGCCTGATGTGGCCAGAATGAGATATAGGACTTATACTTCAAAATATCCACTAGGTGGAAATAATATTGAGATTGAGAAATTATCTCCAAGTCTCAGAATGGCGCAAGTACAGAGAAATGTAAGCATATAGATAGTAGAAAATAAAAGGAACAAGTGACTACCATAGATGAAGCACACTTCTTACCTGTGTCTCTCTCTTACTGTTATCCAATGTGTCTAACGTAAAAAGGCTAAAGCCCCTGAGTATTTGTACAGAGAGTCCAGGGGGCACTAAGCTATGCCAGCAAAAGTGCTTCTCTATCTCTTATATCCACATGAAAACTAAGAGTATAATTTCCAGATTAAGGAAATTAGAACACAGCAGAATTTTATTTCAACAGAACTTGCATTCAAGTCCCTTTCCTGTGTCACCACACAAGACACTAAGAACAGAATGGTAAAATAAGTAAATATTACTCTTTTCTTTCTGGAATTTATGGTCCTGTGGGAGAAATAAATCATCACTGAAGCGTCAAGAACAGCTTTCCTCTTGTAAGATGTGATCCAAGTAATGTCAATTGTTGAGGTAAAAAGTGGTGGAAAGGAACTGTAACCCAGGAGATCAGGGACAGGTACATGGGAATGTTCAGGAAAAAGCATTGTTTCTTAGGGCCCTGAAGGCCAGTAAGGAAAAGAACATAAGGCAGACCTTCTGAGAGGGACTAAGGCAGGAGCACTACTTGATTTTTTTATGGTAATGTGATGGTAAGCCACTGAAAGTTATAATAGGCAGCTTAAATGTCAGTTTATAATCACCTGGAAACAGGGTTTCCATTGAGAAGGTTTCTTGATCAGGTAATCCATAGACATGCCTGTTGGAGATTCTCCTGATTAGTAATTGATGTCGGGACACCCTGTGCATTGTGGGTAGCATCATGCCCTAGTCAAGGGACCCTAAACTATATAAGAAAGAAAAAATTAGTTGATCATAAGTAGAGAGCAGGAAATCAAGGATCTACACATTTATCTTCTCTCTGCTCTTGATTGTGGATGTGATGCACCAGGCTACTGAAATTCTTGCCCTGACTAGTAAAAAATGGATTACTATACCCTAGAACTGTAAGTTGAATAAGCCCTTTCTTTCCCTAAGATGATTTGGTGGAGGTATTTTATCACACATCAGAAATAAAACTAGGACACAACGGTTGTACAATAATCCCTTAAAAAGCATTTGACAACCAGCATGTCACCTCTAGTTATGAATAACATGGACTCCTAAGATCTGAAAAGGAACAATAACTATGTTAGGAATTGGAAGGAAGGATCATCACACTGAAGGCAGCATGATGATATAACATTAAACTCTGAATAAAAAATTATATCTGCCCTGCACAGCAGGCTCCAGATTACACAGAAAAGAGTTAAGAACAACACTCTGAAGGATTTCATCATCTCCGTCTTGTGGTAAGAGAAGGCTTTTATTTGAAGAAAATATGAGTTCTAAAATAGGGCCAATGTACTGAGTACAGGAAAAATAAATCCTTTTTCCTCCCTTTCTCTAAGAGAGAGATTGAGCATGTAGGAGGCTCCAGTTAACTTCTCAGTTCATCAATGAAGAAAGAACCAATAAACAACTGTAAAGTACTTCTTAATCTAGACAGATTTTCAACAAATAACCAATTTCATAAAAAATGTAATTTTTTAAAGGAGCTGTATGTGAAGTAGGACAGAATATTGGCATCCTAAATGATAATTAGATAAAAGAATTAAATTAAAGGCTAAGTACAATTTTTTCCAGATAGAAAACTGATTCTCCAGAAATTACAAATTGAGATCTAGAAGCTCCTGGCCAATAGTTATCAATTTTTAATGAAACAGAATCAAGCACCAAAAGCCCAGGAGATTCATGACATCAAGAGTTTACAGTGCCAATGACTGGGGAATAGATGTACATTCTACCCACACTGAAAAAACAGTACAGAAAAGAAATGATGCAGCCTTAACTTAGCTGAACCTCTCATCTTTCATCATCTTTAAGCTGATAAAACGTTTCATGAAAAGCTTTGCAATGTTCTCTTGGATGAAATATTAGAAAAGAAAAAGGAAAATAAATAAGAAGCCAGCTGGACTAGAAAATATTAGAGAAGAAAAATTTTGGCAGGAAGCAAATGTAAGAAAAAAATCTAAGAAAAAATAATTCTCTGATTTAAAAGCAAGGAGAGGGCATAAGAAAGCATGAAATATGGGGAAAATGTAATATTTTTACCTCCTTCCTCCTGCTCTTAACATTCTGACAACCCTCTAATCATTTCTGTCAATTAGACACAGTTCAGATTAAAGGTCCATAACAATAGATGCAATTTGTTAAAGTTTATCACATTAACCAAGTGATTCCACGACCAGTATTTATTTTCACTCACAGATAAAATGACTGTGACTAATAATCTTGATTGATCACTTGATGGGATCTGGAATCTACCGAGAGCCATGCCTCGGGATGGGTCTGTGATATTATTTCCAGAAAGAGTTAACCGAGAAGAGATTCCCCCCTCAGAGTGGGCCTGAGGAAAAACAGTGCTACCTGCCTTCTCCTTTTGTTGACAAGCACAATTATTCTTGCATCATTACTGCTGCTCCTGCCGCCGCTGCTGCTGCTGCTGCTTCTGCTGCCCTCCACTAACATCATACTACATCGTCTGTGCAATTCTAATATGTGCTGAAGACCAGGGCCTCTCCAGGAATCTTTCAGTCCTTCAGTGCCAGATTGGCACTGATGAGGACATTCAGCCTTATTGACTGTTTGGCCACCCATGTCTGTACATGTCCAGCATACAGAAAGTCATTGTTAGACTCCCCAGACACTATCCTGTAAGGTAATTTGGTGACTTTTGTTTTATAAGATATAGAGTATAGCAGCTCTGTTCACCTACAGAACTCTGCCTAACACAACCATCATGGTCAAAATCAGAAGAAGGCAATCCCCATCATTCTGGAGAGAGTGACAAGTTATTTTAAACTATGCAGGGATCACAAACAACTAATCTACTTTAACATTTAAAATCGTATTTCAATGGCATATGATATCATATCATAATATCCTGGTTATACCTATCTAGCTCAATATAATGCACAGCCAGGCAATCCTTAATAAAAATAAAAACAAGCACGATGCAGCCCCAAACCACAAAGCACTATAACCTCAAGAATAGTTTTTAAAAAAATCAAGAATGCTTTAAAATTTCTTCTTACAGAAACTCTGTTGGAAATAGCAATTTCTCCTCCAAGCCCACTTATAAACCACTCAACATTGAACTTCAGAAATGGTAAAAGTTGGATAATATTTTCTATTTACTATAAATTTTATGAAATATCCTAAAGGATGCTTTCTTCTTTGAAGGGTTTTTAAATGTTTTCTAATGCCACATATACTGCTTAGTGTAATTTTGGGATATTTGCTATACCCCATAACCTGATGAATATCCTCTTTAAGTATAGTTTCCCCAATCTTTGCTGAATTACAAAGGCTCCATTGTGAGAAGACATTGTCAGTGTGCAAAGAAGGAAATCTGAATGAATTTCTGAGTGGTTTGGAAATCATTAAGGAGCAATTGGCCTGCAGCCTTCCAAGACAGGTCAGGGTGCCACTGCTCATGCTAAAAGCCCCCATTTGTATTGAATAATTCATCTCTTGTAGTTCAGCCTTCCTTGTAAGTCCTAACGCTTAGTCTTAAATTTCTATTAATTTCATGTTAAAATCAATCAAGGGAGCCTGTATCGTGAACTTTGTGCCCATCTAAATAGTTGTGATTCCACACTACCTCCAAATCAGAATTTATTAGTTTTACTTGTAAGAAAAATTATATCATAATATTGGGTATTCTATTTTGTTTCATTCTATTAGAACTGGCAAAGCGCATGACCCAAACAAAGGAAGAAAATGTTCCACATTCTTAGAATTTGTCACATATTCCACAGGTGCCAGAATCAAGAAGACATATCCTACAAGCAAAAGTCACTTGGAGAGCTGAAGAGAAAAACGGTAAAAGGCTTGAAATGTGAAAAGATATCTTTTATGTCACCACAGTAATGGTATAAAATTTGGGCAGATATACAAAGACAAAGAAGAAATGATCTCACCAAAAATCAAGCATAAGGTATCCCCAAAGGTAAGAATGGAAAGTGAACACATCTAAGAATGAGAGTTGCTATTTGTGCCTGCAAATGGGAGAATAAGCTTAGAGGAGGGTGAATAAAGGTGAATCGTGATATGCAAATGATGTTGGGAAAATGATGATGGCACATGATTTAGCACTTTTAATTTTTAAGTGATGGAAATCAATGGCATGTTTCGAGGACAGAAATGGTATTGTATAATTTGTGAGTTAAAAATAAAATTCAAAGTTTAAAGTACCTGAGGATGTAGCTTGTTTGGTAGAGTTCTTGCCTGGTATATATGAGGCCCTGGGTTTGATGTGTTAGTGGAACACACACACACACATATTTCTAGCACTTGGGAGGAAGGGGTCATGAGGATCATCCTTGGCTATGTAATAGGTTCTAGGCTAGCCTGAGCTACCTGAAACCTTTTCTCAAAAAAAGAAAAAATCAAGGTGTTTCTCTAGTACTGTGTGAAGATTAGAAAACTATTGAACACTCTAGGCCAAATATGATCAAGATGTTTCATTGGTAGATTAAACAAAGGTAATAATAAAAATATCAATGCTTTAGCCTGAGAAATTGGAAAAAATGGAGTTCTACCTCTTAAGACAGCGAAGGGAGCTGGAAAGCACAGTCTTGAGGGTTGAGTACTGGGGGCAAATTTGATATGCTAGTAAGATATCATAGTGGGAATGTTGATTTACTAGTTTAGAGTTCAAAGGAAAAACCACAACTAGTGATACAACTTGAGAGCTACAGTGATATGAGTGGTATTCAGGCATTGAGACTGAAAGAAACAGTCTAGGGAATAATTCCAGGTGCACAACGACCAATATGTTCAGCGTAAAAAAGATGGAGTGTAGAACATGAGGCATAAGTACTAGAACACACCACTATCCAGACAGGAAGAGACTGAAGAGGAAGACCTAGATAAAAAGGGCTAAGAAAAAGGTCTAGTGAGGTTGTGGAGATGACCACAATGCTGTGGACTGAAGAAAGCCAACAAAACTTAAGCATTTCATGGAGGAAAGGATTAACTCTAGCAAAACGGCTGCTGGTGAATCAAGTGAGGTAAAGTCAGGAACTATATCAATCAGTGGCCAATAATTACAATGGCAGGATGCTGGAAGGGCAGATGGAGTAGTAGGTAAGAGAGCTCAGGAGACAAGAGCAAATGAGGTGTAGATGATAAATACATACAATTATTTTCATGAGGTTTAAGTAAATATGAACAATGAAGGAGGGAAGTAGTAAGAAGAGAAAAGATATAAAGGAGATTTTATGTCAATATTATAAAAGTCAACCAAAAGTATTAAATAATATTCTCTAGAAAAACAGAACCAATACAATGCACATATTACAAAAGAATATTTATTGAATGGTTGCCTTAAAGTGTTAGGGGCTGAAAGAACCTTATAGCTACTGAGCTGTGAATCTAGATTCTCAGCAGCCCCAAACCAGTGCTACAGACCTTTAAGTGATGTAGAGAGCTGCTTCCTCAAGCAAAATAAACTGATCAGAATTGTTGAGTTCTGTGTCCTCAATCTCATCTGGTTCTTCTGTCATAACTTCATCCCAACTTAGGGGTTCCTGCTCTTTTACTACAATCAGTATTTTACTTTAACTGGAGACAAGAGGCTAAGGCATAAACCTGCATTATAAACCAGGCATGATGAGGGTGTGTGGGTTTTGTTGTTTTGGTTCGGTTTTGGCCATCTGGTTTTATGGTTGCTAGAGAGAAACCTCTCTCCATGGTGCACATAAAAGGTTTGTGAGTATATATGCATATCTGAAACTGAGAGATTGCATCTGAGCTCATTTTTCCTTTGTGACTTAACTCAAAGATTTGAAATTCAACCAACCAGTGTCATGATTTCCCTTAATTTTCCATAAATGTTCAAAATCATTATGTACATAGTCACCAAATTCCTTGACTCTCACAAATGCTGAATCAAGAATATGAAGTGTATTTATATTGCGTAATTCTTCAATCAGTTCACACCATGGATTATCAGTAATATCCATACAACCAGGGAAGTATTTGTCAACTTTCAGGGTAGTCAGATTAGAAAAGTGTGCTCCAGATACCACCCAAGCCATTACAGAAATCCGCCCTTACAACTCTTTTTTTGGTATCACCCCACTTCTGTAACTAAAGTTGGTATTCAGCAGCCTTTTCTACAGGAACAGAAATAATTCAATGCTTATTATGAAAGGGGTCTTATTAGAATAACAAAAACAGTAAGGGCGAGGTAGTCTAACAATGGCCATCTGCTTAGGGGAGACAGAGAACTCAGTAGATGTTTAATCTTAAAAGTTGGTTGCCAAAGCAATCAAAAATAATGTGTTGGTGGACTGGCATTTCCCTGCTACTATTCAATGCATATTTCAAGACCAAAGAAGCTGGAGTATGACATCCACAGAGATTGGTAGCATTACCAAGGTAGGAAGGCAGACAGGCAACACATTTTCCTCAGACCATGTGGATCTTCCTCGAGGGCCTGTCTACCCACCTCAGGTACTCCTCTCTGAAAATGTCCTCCCAGACACTTATAGAGGCATATATAATCGTTTGAGTCTACATTCTGTCAAGCTGACAATGAAGACCAACCATCACAGAGCTATTCCAATGTTTCTTGTATTCATAAATGATATATTCTGGATGCATTTCAGTATCCTGCAAGGCTTCGTGTGTTGAAATTAATTCTTCATCCTGGGGTTTTAAAAATTTTGGCCTTGGTTTAGTTGATTCTTTGAATTGTTCTCTTTGTTTCTAATTTATTGATTTCAGACCTAAGTTTGATTATTTCCAGCTGTCTGCTCCTCCTGGTGTGTCTGCTTCTCCCCCCACCCCATGGTTGTTAAGTTGCTTGTATTTAGATGGCTCCAATTTCTTTATGAAATCACTTAGTGCTATGAACTCTCTTCTTACCACTGCTTTCATTGTTTGGGTATACCATAAGTTTGGGTATATTGTGCCTTCATTTTCATTGACTTCTAGAAAATCTTTAATTTCCTTCTTTGTTTCTTCCCTGACCCAATTGTCATTGAGTAGAGAGTTGTTTAATTTCTGTACATGTGTAGGCTTTCTGCTACTTCTGCTGTTGTTGAGGTCCAGCTTTAGTCCATGTGGTCTGATAGGATACAAGGGATTATTTCAATATTCTTGTATCTGTTGAGGCTTGCTTTGTGACCAACTATATGGTCAATTTTGGAAAAAGTTCCATGAAGTGCTGAGAAGGTAAATTCTTTCATGTTTGGGTAAAAAGTTCCATAGATGTCTGTTAGGACCATTTGATTCATGACATGTTAGTGTCATTATTCCTCTGCTTAGTTTCTGTTTCTTTGACCTGTCCATTGGTGAGAGTGGCGCTCTCCCACTATTAATGTGTGAGGATCAATGTGTGGCTTAAGCTTTATTGATGTTTCTTTTACAAATGTGGGTACTCTTGTATTTGGGGCATAGATGTTCAAAATTGAGATGTCTTATTGGTGGAATTTTCCTTTGATGAGTATAAAGTGTCCTTCCTCATGTCTTTTGATTAATTTTGGTAAAGTCTATTTTATTATATTAGAATGGCTACTCTAGCTTGCTCCTTTGGTCCATTTGCTTGGAAAACTTTTTTCAACCCTTTACTCTCTGGTAATGTCTCCTTGTGGCTGAAATATGTTTCTTCAATGCAGCAGAATGATGGGTGCTGTTTACACATTCTATTAGTCTGTGTCTTTTGATTGGAGAGTTGAGTCCATTGATATTGAGAGATATTAACGACCAGTGGCTATTAGTTCCTTTTATTTTGGTTGTGGTAGTATGTGTATGCTTGTCTACTTTTGGTTTTGCTGTGGTAAAGTTTTTATATCCTGTGGTTTTGGAGGGTGTAGTTAATTTTGTTGGGTGGGAGTTTTCTTTGTAGTATCTTTTGTAGGGCTGGGTTTGTGCATAGATATTGTTTAAATTTGGTTCTGTCATAGAGTATCTTGTTTTCTCCATCTATGATGTTTGAAAAACTTGCAAGGTATAGTAGTCTGGACTGGCATCTGTTGTCTCTTAGGGTTTACAAAACAGGCCCTTCTGGCTTTTATGGTTTCTGCTGAGAAGTCAGATGTGATTCTGATAGGTTTGCCATTATATGTTTTTGGTCTTTTTCTCTTGCAGATTTTATATTTTTTTCTTTGTTCTGTACATTCAGGATTTTGATTATTATGTGGTGGGAGGATTTTCTTTTCTGGTCTAATCTATTTGGTGTTATGTAAGCCTCTTGAATGCTTATAGGTATCTCTTAAGATTGGGGTAATTTTCTTCTGTGATTTTGTTGAAAAAAATTTCTGAGCCTCAGAGCCAGGAATCTTCTGTTTCTGTATTACTATTATTCTTGGGTTTTATTTTTTATGGTTTCCTTGATTTCTTGGATGAATTATGTCAGAAATGTTTTGGATTTAACATTTTCTTTGAGCCTGCATTGATTTCTTTCATTGTGTCTTCTAACTCTGAGATTCTTTCCTCCATCTCCTGTATTCTGTTGGTAATGGTTACCTCTGTAGTTTATGCTTTCTTTTCTAAGTTCTCTCTCTCCAGTATTTCTTCAGTTTGTGCTTTCTTTTATGTTTCCATTTCCAGGGTCAAATGTTAAACTGTTTGTTGATTTCCTTCACCTATCTTTTTATATTTTCCTGCTTTTCAATAAAGTTCAGTTTCTTCACCTGTTTGTTTGTACTTTCCTGTATTTCTTTCAGTGAATTAATTATTTCCTCTCTAAAGGCCTCAATCTGTTTGACTGTATCTTCCTGGATTTCTTTACAAATTTTATTTGTTTCCTCCATTATCATCTTCATAAGCATAGATGTAAGGTCATTTTCTTGTGTTTCAGTTATGTTAGGGTATCCACAGCTGCTTACCTTGGGATAACAGGGTTCTGAGGATGCCATATTGTTCTGGTTTTTGCTGATTGTGTTTTTATGCTATCTTTTAGCCATCTGTTTGTCTCTAGCTTTCACTGTTAGATCCTGTTGCCTGTTGGAGTTCCTGGGGGTGTGGGAAGAGTCCTGGGTAGGAAGCCAGATGTTCCTGTAGAAGCCCTTCTCAGATTGGTGGGAATGATTTCTGACCAGGAGGTAGATCTCAGGGACTTGCCTGAGGCTTTTCTCAGATGTATGATCATGAGGATCAAGTGGATTCCTCAGGAACTCAGAGATCCTCCTTTCACCAAGGGAAGTCTTAGGGTCAGCTACCTGGCCACTAGCTTTCTTGCTCTGAGGTTAGTGAGTCAAGGCACTGTACTTGTTGGGTACAGCCTTTTTAGAGAATCTGTGAGCTCAGAGGTCCTGCTGGTCTCCTTAGGGAGATGATTTGAGCTTTGGTCCCTAATGTCAGGAAGCCCAATGTTAGAACCATGTGCCTGAGAGTGGGCACCAGTGGTTAGAGTCTCATACTGCTCATATCTGGAAGGTAACTACAGAAGATGAGATTGGGTGGGTGGTTTAGGATTGAGGCCATACTGGGCAGGAGCCTGGAAACTTTTCCCGGCATTAGCAGGGTGACCTGAAGTTGGATCCTCACGTTTCCGTATGGGTTCTCCTCTCACCTGAGAAACATTGATGTTGGGGTTTTGAGGTCCATCGTATGGCTTATCAGTCTCTCTGCTCTCACTGCTGAGCTGTTGTTAAATTACGGTATGCCACCTCGGATCCCTGGGGATTTTCCTAATAAGTAGTTCTTGATTCGTCAAAGTTTTCCTATTCTTGCTTTCACTACACAAACCCAAGTGGGCAACTTCCATCACTGCAAAAGTCCAGGCTTTTTGTTTTTTATAATCTAATCAGAATGACCTTTTCAAAAGCTAACTCTATCACACACATAGTTCCCTTGGATTTAACCTTCTAATGACTTGTCTATTGCATTTAATAAAAAATGGAAATTTTTAATGGAGTCTCTCTCTAGGCGCCAGTAATCAGTGTGCTTTCTTCTTCAGTTGATACTTTCTCATTACTCTACACTATACTGGGCCGCTACACTTTCTCCCTTGATTGCAAGCTTTTGACAAAATATTGTCTTACCCTTTCTCTGCTAGCACCACAACTTACAGTTTCAACTTTTTAAGTAGGTCCTTACAAAAAGAGCTGGAGACAGAGAAATGAGACAGGAGAAGAAATGGTTGTATAGAAGAACATGGAGGATTCAGACAAAGAAGCACTTTATGTTAATCCACTTAGAGTCCCAAGGGTATTCCTAAGGTCTCCAGAATGAGTCATTACTTCGCTCTATCTATAAAAGGTACAGAATAGGCAAAGCAATTAAACTGCTGGAGGAATTCTCAGCATGCTCGAGTGATGGTTCAATGGTTAAGAGTACTTGTTACTCATTCAGAGAAGAGGACTTTGGTTATAAGTACACAATCAGACAAGTTCTAAAGAGCTATAACTATAGCTCCAAAGGATCTGACACCCTATTTTGGCTTCTTTTGGCACCCACACACATGTAGAAAACAAACACACAGGCACATAAACTAAAGTTTAAAAAATCAGGAAAGAATTCCCAGAGAAACCTTGTGGATCAGGAATAAACCATCACTTTTTATCTGACTCCCAGTAGCACAGTGTATTCAGCAGACACTCAGAAGATAGTCAATCATAATCAACCTAGAAATCAATCCAGTCTTAGTAAATAAGATAAATAACATGGACCTATAAGCAAGTCTTTAACCCATTTCTGCTCGATCTATCTAAGTATAAGAACCAGGTACTTTATGGCATTTAAGCGACCCTTGTGACATGATAGGACTTAATGATGTATATACAATAGATATCTTCTCTAATGTATTCTAGATGTAAGCATAAAGAGTAAATGTCCCCTAACGTATTTCCACCTATTTCTACACGAGTTAAGGTGTTAAATTTACTTCTTATGAATACTTTGGTCTTGGAAATATAAGAGAAATTCTGAACTCTAATAGATAGAAAATATGAAGAATTTAAGTGAATTTGGGATCACGAATTTTACTTTATTAAAATAAAGATGCATGTAAAAGTTCAAATAATTTTAGTTATATGCTAGAATTTATTTCTAATTTATCTTCATAATTTTCTTATATTTATTATTAAGCTAAATATTGCCAAATTGGAATCTGTTCAAAAGAATATTAAAATATGCTAAAATATTTCCTTTGTCTTATATATAAAGGCTAAATAAATATTCTTGTGTTCATTTGCAATGTACATACTAAACGATTCATATTAAAGAGCTAATTAACTAAAATGAGGCCTCAAAAAAATGGCAATATCAAGACATTAACCAGTGTCCCTGTTGATGGATGAGTAAAAGCATAATAATTGTCTCAAACTGCAGGAAAGATAAGTAAATCAGAATTTCTCTGTGGTTATTAAGGATATAACCAGTGAAAATTGATTTTAGATATTTGAGCCTTTTAGCACTGTCCTCCTTAGATGGGCAAAGAGTATTCTCATTTGTTTGCCATCAATTTCTAAAATTCCCCACATAGTGGTAGAATTCTGGCACGTAGTGGTAGCTTTCTACATGTATTTAATCCATGTTATAAAGAACAAATATATATTTTGAAATTAAGATATAATTACATTTTCTCTTTTTCCTTTCCTCCCCCCAAACCCTCCTATGTACCGTGTATTGTTCTCTCTCTCTCTCTTTCTCTCTATCTCTCTTTATCAAATCAAGGCCATATATTAATTTCAACAATACTGTAAAATTAAGAGGAAAATGGAGAAACCTTTTTCATTGTTTTCCAGACATCTTCTTATCTATGTATTTGACATTTAATCAAGTATTGTGTATGATATAAAGCAATAAAAAGCAGGAATTCAGAATTTTTAAAAAGTAAACATATTGAATCACACTATACAGAATCTTTGAGGAACCCACAAATTTGTCAAAAGGAAGAAGAAAAGGGAACAGAAAAATATATAAACAAAGAAAATAGGTTCTTTAACTGTACAATTACACATAATGAATAATTTGCATCTTAAGAGCCAAAGGTACAAGAAGAGAAACCATGTGCTAAAGCAACAAATAAGACTTCATTGAAAGGATAGATTTGAGTGGAACTTGAAGGGTAGGACATAAGTGGAATAAGAGAGAGAAATATGTGGGCATCTCAGGAAACATAGTTGTAACATACTGACTGAGAGGAGCCCTTTTCTGATCTATTGTTCTACTTCTACGAGACTGATACTTCAGCAGACAGAGGGATAATATCTAATATATACAAAGAACTTAAGAAATTAAGCATCAACAAATCAAATAATCCAACTTAAAAATGGAGTACAGAGCTAAACCAAGAATTCAAAACATAGGACTCTTGAATAGCAAAGAAGTACTTACAGAAATGCCTTACAGAAATGTTCAATGTCCTTAGCCATCAGAGAAATGCAAATCAAAATGACTCTATGACTCTAAGATGAAGTTCATCTTACACCAGTCAGAATAGGTAAAATTAAAAACTCAAGTGACAATACATGCTGGAGAGGATGTGGAGAAAGGGGAATACTCCTCTATTGCTGGTAGGAGTGCAAACTTGTACAACCTCTCTGGAAATCGATCTGGCGCTTTCTCAGAAAATTAGGAATAGTTCTACCACAAGACCCAGCTATACCATGCTTGGGCATACACCCTAAAGATGTTCCACCATACAATAAGGACATTTTTTCAACTATGTTCATAGCAGCTTTATTCATAATAGACAGAAACTGGAAACAACTTAGATATCCCTCAACTAAAGAACAGAGAAATTGTGATACATATAAAACAATGGAATTCTACTCAGCTATTAAAAACAAATCATGAAATTTGCAGGCAAACGGGTGGAACTAGAGAAGATCATCTTGAGTGAGGTAACCCAGACCCAGAAAGATGCACATGGTATCTACTCACTTATAAGCAGATATTAGACCTATAGTACAGGATAACCATACTACAATTTGCAGACCCAAAGAAGCTAAGTAGCAGGGAGGGCCCAAAGGAGGGTGCTGGAATGTCACTTAGAAGGGGAAATAGAATAGACAGCGGAAGCGGATGAAGAGAGGAAACTGGAGGGAGATGGAATGAGGGGGGAAACAAAGGTTGGGATCAGATGTGGGAAGAACAACGGGGCTAGGAGGTGAGAGGGCTGGGAACAAGAAGGGAAACTGAGGGTGGGATCTTTTTGTCAAGCTGGAGGCCTGGGACAAGGTACGCTCCTGAGAGGACATGGGAGTGTCTCTAACTGAGACTCCTAACAGGGGAGGACATGAAAACTGAAGTGACCACTTCATAGTCAGGCAGGACTAGTGGATAAAGGGAAACAACAGCCCACCAACAAAACCTTAATCCAAAATTTACCCTTCCTACAAGAAGTGCAGGTATAAAGAGTGTACAAAGGTTGAGGGACCATCCAACCAAAAATTGGCCCAATGTGATACCCATCCTCGGTAGAGAGCCAGCCCCTGACACTACTAATGATGCTCTGCTATGCTTGTAGTCAGGAACCTAACCTGACTGTCATCTGGGAGGCTCCAGTCACCAGTGGTTTGAGACAGATGCTGGGACTTGCAGCCAAGCATGGGGAGCTCTGGGGGTCCTGTGGAAGTGTTGGGGAAAAGGAGGAAGGACACAGAGGGGACAGGAACCTCACAAGAAGACCAACAGAAACAACTAACCCAGATCCATACGGTCTTACAGAGATTGAGACATCAACTAAGGAGCACGCATGGTCCGGACCTAGGCTCCCTGCACATACGTGGCCAATGGGCAGCTTGGTCTTCATATGGGGTGCCTGGCTAGTGGAGTGGAGGGGCTGTCTCTAACATGGACTTTATTGCCTGCTTTTGGATCGCTCTGCCCTGGCAGGGCTGCCTTGCCTGTGCCCAGGGGATGAGGATATGCTCAGTCTTGATGTGACTGGATGTGCTGGGGAAGGTTGATACAGTGGAGAGGGGACTCCCCTTTTCTGGGGGAAAGAGGAAGGAGGCAGCACCCTTGGGATGTAAAGTAAATAAACTGAATTTCTTAAAAGAAATAAAAACGAGAGAACGATGTTTCTAGAGTATAAGTATGTACCGTCCAGAGCCAGGCCTTAATTTTGCATGATCACTGGTCCAAAGTATTCCCTCATACACCAAATTCTATCGCATCCTCTCTCACCAAGCTCAACCAATGAAACCTATCATGATGAGTCTGTTCTGTCACAAAATTCCAAATTCTAAGGCCTCAAACTTGAGCCAAACATCTTTTTAAAGAATTTGAACTCTCTTATTTTTTTAATATGTGTACCCATGCATGTAAGAACAATTATTAAAAAATAAAAGACAAATTTGGGAGGGAGGAAGGAGAGGGAAAAGCTGGGGATAGACATAATGTAAACACAGTACTCATGAATGAAATTTTCAAAAACTAAACAATTAAGTTAAAAATTCTAGCCATCTCCTGAAGTGACTCCACTTTCATCAGTGAGAATCCTATATCATCAATACCATGCCACGGCACCACATTATAAAGTCTGAATCCCTATCAGATTGCATGTATGTAAAGATAAAGGGGATATTCTCTTAAGCTTAGGATCTTGAACAACTAGATAATACATAACAAGGGAGCATAAATGTTTCATAACACAAAATGGAGGGAAGGAAGAAGCAGAGATGAAAGACATGCAACAAAAATAAGCATTACAGACAGCCTTAAATGCCAAGTGCATAATTTTTGTTTATTTTAGCCTTTTAATCAAGGGTATGAAAATGATAAAGAGAGAGAGAGAGAGGCAGAAGCAAGAGGAATAACAACATTCTATATAAACTCTAAAAAAAAAAAAAATCAAGGATCTTGAAGGCTTATCCCGTTGAATTTTAAAGGTTTGTGTGAGAAAACACTTTCCCTCAACATAGCACAACTTCGTGTGTTAAATTACCTGAATTGTTTATAAGGTGAACTCTGCTTTATATAACAGGTTACACTGAGGCAGAAAAGTAAAAAGTAATAGAAATGTATTCATTTTAACACTTCTGAAATAACACGCTAGCAATGTCATTTCAATGCATAAATTCACGGGAACAAAATGAATTTGAAATGAGGTGACAGAAACAGAATTGAGTATGAAAGGAAGATGCTGGACAAACAATAATGATCCAGATGACTTAATGAAAGAAAGAAAGCTAACAAACAACCAGTTTACCTTAAAGAAGCTCTAGAACATCAGGACTTGCCCACAGTGGGAAAAGTGTCTACACACAGGTGGAATAATGAAACTAGATCCCGATCTCTCACTCTGTCCAAAAATCTATTTAAAATATATGAGGAATTTTAATGTAAGGCCTGGAACTTCTAAAATTATACAGGAAAACTAGTTAAAATAAAGAAATAAGGAATATATGAACAAGCAGAGACTTTCTGAAAAGTAATCCAACGGCACAAAAAACAAACCCATGTGGGTGTATTTAGGTCCATCTTACACCAGTTAGAATGGCCAAGATCAATAAAACACAGGACAGGTCGAGCTGGTGAGGCTCTGGGAGAAAAGAAACTCTTACTCAATGCTCATGGGAGGGAAAAATTGTACAACCACTATGGAAATCAGTGCATCAGTTCCTTGGGAAGATGGGAATTCATCAGATCTAGAGATAGGCATGGTGGTACATGCCTGTAATCCCAGCAACCAGGAAGCATAGGCAGAGAGATCTCTTGTGAGTTTTGCTTAGTGGCCAGTCTTTTCTACACAGTGTGTCCAAGACAGCCACAACTTTGTAAAAATAGCCTGTCACAGAAGAGGAAGAAGAGGAGGAAGAGAGAAGGAAGAGGAGGAGGAAGAAGAAAGGAAGGAAGGAAGGAAGGAAGGAAGAAAACGAAAAAGAAATATCTTGGCAATATACCCAAAGGACTCCACATCCTACTAAAGATATATTTGCTTATCCATGTTCACTCCTACCCTATTCATAATAGTTAGAATTTGAAAACATTCTAGATGTTTCCAATTAACTATTAATTAGATATAGATATATCCAATTATAATATATAATATTTATATAATGATATAGATATTAATCTATATTAAGAGATTAAGAGGTAATGAAAATGTGGGGCATTTACACAATGGAATATTAAGCTATTGCAAGATGTAGCTAGAAAAAAAATCATAAGTAACCCAACAAGTCAAATATTATGTGTTTTTCTTATATGCCAATGCCAGCTTTTAAGACAATAGACATGGTATAATTCATATAATCAGAGTGGTTAATAGAATATATAGTTGTGGAGAGACAGGGAGGTAGTGAATTGAAGTGGGAGGATTAAATGTTGGGGCGTGGGATGAGAAGACTAATGGGGAGAATATGAGTAGGGACAATTAGTACTAAAGTCCATTTGAGGGACCATATGGAAACTTACTACTGTAGAAACTTACTAAATATATACATGCATGAAAGAAATATAAATGGAGTCACTAACTAGCCGAGGAGATGATGCCCCAACTATGCTTACCTTTCCCCACCAAGTGAAACCTCAATGCCTGGAATAGATTCATGTAGTTGAGTGTTGACCAATGGGGCCCCATGGAACCCCCAAACATCCCAGGCTATTGTCAAGGCTATTGGTTTCTCTCCACAAGCTGATGATAATAACCCTGGCTGACAACAACACTTGCATACTTTGTAGAACACAGAAAAGTAGAGCTGGTGCCTAACTAGAACCTTCACCCCTACTGAGTAATGTTCACAGAGCTGGAAGGTACTCTGCTTGCTACCACAAATGACAAGGAACTATATTATATGGTTAATATACACTTACAAGTGCATATATAGCATATGTGTCTTTCTGCTCCTGGGTTACCACACTCAGAATGATCCTTTCCAGTTCCTACCATTTGCCTGTAAATTTCATGATTTCCTTGTTTTTAATTGCTGAGTAGTATTCCATCATGTAAATGTACCACAATTTCTGTATCCATTCCTCAACTGAGGGACATCTGGGTTGTTTCCAGATTCTGGCTATTACAAATAAAGCTGCTACAAACATGGTTGAGCAAATGTCCTTGTTGTACAGGTTAGTAACTTTTGGATATATGCCCAGAGTGGTATAACTGGATCTTGAGGTAGCACTACTACTTTTCTGAGAAAGCACCAGATAGATTTCCAAAGTGGTTGTAAAAGGTTACATTCCCACCAGCAATGGAGGAGGGTTCTCCTTTCCTCACAACTTCTCCAGCATGTGTCATCCCTTGAGTTTTTGATCTTAATCATTCTGGATATGAAGTGGAATCTTAGGGTCGTTTTGTCCTAAAGAAGCTAAACAACAAACATGATCCTAAGGAAGAGGCTGAAAAACCTCACTCAGAAGGGCAAATAGGATAGACACTGGCAGTATGAGAAGACAAGAAACAGGATAGGAGCCTTCCACACAGGGCCTCTGAAAGACTCTATCCATCAGGGTATCGAAGGAAATACTGAGACTCAAAACCAAACTTTTGACAGAGTGCAGGAAATCTTAATGAAGAAGAGGGAGATAGAAAGACCTGGAGGGGACTGCACAAGAAAACAAACAGAGCCAAAAAACCTGGACCCAGGGAGGCCTGCAGAGACCAATACTCTATCCAAAGACCATGTATGGAGAGGACCTAGACCCCCTGCTCAGTTTCCAAGTGGGTTCCCTAATAAGGGGGACAGAGACTGTCTCTGACATGAACTCAGTGGCTAGATCTTAGATCAGCTCCCCTTGGGGGGTGCAGTCTTACCAGGCCACAGAGGAAGAAGATGCTACCAGCACTGATGAGACCTGATAAGCTAGGGTCATATAAAGGGGAGGAGGTCCTCCCCTATCAGAGGACTAAACAGAGAATTCTCTGTAGAAGAATATAGAATGGCAGAGAAACACTTAAAAGAAATGCTCAAAGTCCTTAGCCATCAGGGAGATGCAAATCAAAACAACCCTGAGATTTCACCTTACACCTATCAGAATAGCTAAGATCAAAAACTCAAGTGACAACACATGCTGGAAAGGGTTGTAGAGAAAGGGGAATAATCTTCCATTGCTGGTGGGAATGTAAACTCATACAACCACTTTGGAAATCAATCTGGGGCTTTCTCAGACAATTAGGAATAGCACTTCCTCAAGATCCTGCTATACCACTCCTAGGCATATATCCAAAATATGATCAAGTACACAACAAGGACATTTGCTCAACCATGTCCATAGCAGCTTTATTTGTAATAACCAGAACCTGGAAACAACCCAGATGTCCATCAACAGAGGAATGGATAGAGAAATTATGGTACATTTACACAATGAAATACTACTCAGCAATTAAAAACAAGGAAATCATAAAATTTGCAGGCAAATGGTGGGATCTAGATAAGATCATCCAGAGTAAGATATCCCAGAAGAAGAAAGACACACATGGTATATACTCACTTATAAGTGGAAACTAGACCTATAATATAGGATAAACATACTAAAATCTGTACACCTAAAGAAGCTAAACAAGAAGGTGACCCGGGGTAAGAGGATCAATCCTTACTTAGAAAGACAAAGGGGATTGGACATTGGAAGAAGGAGAAAACAAGAAACAGGACAGGAGCCTACCACAGAGGACCTCTGAAAGACTACCTAGCAGTGTATCAAAGCAGATGCTAAGACTCAAAACCAAACTTTGGGTAGAGTGAAGGGAATCATATGAAAGAAGAGGTAGTTAATAAGACCTGGAGAAGACAAGAGCTCCACAAGGAGAACAACAGAACCAACATATCTGGACTCAGGGGTATTTTCTGAGACTGACACTCGCTCTTTGACCACCAGCCCCCTGAGTGGAGAGCAGCCTTGCCAGACCACAGAGGAGGATATTGCAGCCAGTTCTGATGGGACCTGATATGCGAGGGTCAGATGGAAGGAGAGGTGGGCCTCCCCTATCAGTGGACTTGGAGAGGGTCATGGGAGGAAATGAGGGAAGAAGGGTGGAATTGGAGGGAATGAAGGAGGGGGCTACAGCTGGGATACAAAGCGAATAAAATGTAATTAATGTAAAAAAATAAAATTTAATTAAAAAATCTTGTTTGCTTGGTTTTATTTGTCTGATTGTTTTCTAAAAAAAAGAGAAAGAAGAGGCATAGAGTTGACTGAGTCTGTAGATGGAGAGGTTCAGGGAGGACTTAGGGAAAGAAAACCACAATCAGAATATATTTCCTGAAAAAAAATGTTTCAACTAAAGAAGAAAAAGAAAAAAATAGGAGCCAAAATAGATACATATATTTGGGGAGACAATTGTGCCTATGAAAGACAGTTAAACCTGTCTTCCAGGGTAAAAATTAATACATATAGTCTTTTTAAAAGTTTAAAAAGTAAAACTAAGTGAATAAAAGCATGCTTCTTAGCAATAAAAGCACAAATACACAAATTAAAATAGGCTAGAATAATGAAATGTGGCTTCTTCTTCCAAATGAAAGATGGCAGGGAAACTGCCAAATGATCACAGAAAACCTGCAACTGTAAAAGTGTCTATGTCTTTAGCATATATGTAATATACACTATTTTCATACTTACATGTGATTGCTACAAATTCAAGATAGAGGAAGTTCCACTTCTACATCTCCCATCATATTACTGTTCTTTTATTCCTGTGTGGCATCCCATGTCTCCAATTTTAAAAATTCCTAGGTTTCATCTCATGAAGGTACAAATACTTTCATATTTTTATAATAGTCCTGTACCATATCCATCACCTAATTTGGATTTAATTTCTCTGAGTTGACTATCAGATTGGTATTTGGCTTAATCCTTAATTATTCTTAATCCTTAATCCTGGTACCCACATAGCCGTGCTTAGGAATATTCATTTCTTAAAAGCCTTTTAAACACTTTCTTCTACACTTTATACATGTCCCTGTAATTCCAGTGTTCAAAATCTGAAGTCAGCCTGGGCTTCACAGAGACATCCAGGCTCAAAAGTCAAATAAGTAGCTACTACAAAACTGGAAAATAACTGATTTTTGCCTTCTTTTCACAAATGATGAAAACAAAGCATTGATAACTTCTTTGTCCATCTGACTGAGCTTAGTTTTTTTTCTCTCTCTCTTTTACATCATACTACTTAGTCATGGGCACATTTTTCTCAGATTTTGATAATATTCCATGTATGACAGCTACACAATGAGCTACATCACCTCTTCACTGCAGTTCATCATAGATGAAGTTTGGGTGGAATGCATGTCCTACATACCAAATATCAGTGCCTTGCACACGAGATCAACAGACATTGATTAAATGAAAGTGAAACATTTATTGGGTTTCTTTGATGTGCAAAAGATTTGCCCCTTGCTGTATATGGAATTATGATCCACTGTGTGAATGGTGACTTCTCCATTATTACAAAATATTCTTAAATGAGCTAAAGGATTTCATTTTTTTTTTGGCTGGAATTCTCATTATTTTATAAAAGTAAAATACCTTATCCAAGCTGGGCATGGTGGCACATGCCTATAATCCCAGCACTCAGGGAGGCAGAGGCAGGTGGATCTCTATGAGTTAGAGGCCAGCCTAGTTTTCCAAGAGAGTTCAGGACAGCCAAGGCTACACAGAGAAATTCTGTCTCGGAAAAAAAAAAAAAACAACCAACCAATAAAATATCGTATTCTTAAAAGATGGTCAAATATAAGCCCTGTGAATTTAATATATTAAGGAATACACAGTAATATTCTTCCCAAGTTTTGATCACATAGTAACTTGTGCTACACTGAAGAAAAAACAAAACAAAACAAAAACAAGGACTGGTCTGTTTAACTTTAAACAATACTGGCTTTCTCAAAACAACACTGTCGCTGGTATGGTAGAAACTGCTTTTTTGATGGAATTTGATGGTAAGAGTTTCAAAGTTAAGAGTGAAGAAAAAGTTGTACTTTTGTTTAAAGTACTTTAAAAGTACCAAGCCTGTGATTGATTGAAACTTGATGTATCAATTTGGCCTTCAATGCACAGTCCTGTCTCACTGTCTCACATTCAGGAGTGCTAGGTAAGTGTGTGTGTGCATATGCGTTTGTATGCGTGAATGTCCAGGTCAAGGCATGGATGTATAGGGCAGAGGACAATTGGCAGGGTCAGCTTTCTCCTTCTTCCATTGAGAATACAGAGATGGAACTTAGGCCCTCGGGTTTTACATCAGGCACCTTTTCCCACACCCCACCCTGCCCCAATTTCTTTCCTTTTAGATGAAATACTTATGAAAATGTTTGTATAGTCTGGTATCAACCATCCCAAAGCTCAGCTAGAACAGAGACAGGATAGCAATTTCCCCTTATTCCCCTTATTCCCCTTAATGTGGCCAATTTGCTATTTGTCAGAGTTTAATCTCTCTGTCCAGTCATCCATGAATTTCTTTTAAAACAAAATATTAACAAGCTAACTAGAGCATCCTTTCCTACCACTTGTCTGTGTTTTACTGAGCTGGCTGTCTTTTTTAAGAAGCTAGGCTATGACACATCTTGCACAGATCACCAAACACCCATCAGACGGTAATAGCTTTGGGTCTTTAAAACCAGAAACTGAGCAGAGTATCAAAGCAGATGCTGAGGCTCATAACCAAACCTTGGGCAGAGTGCAGGGAATCATATGAAAGAAGGGGGAGTTAGTAAGACCTGGAGAGGACAGGAGCTTCACAAGGACCAAATATATCTGGGCACAGGGTCTTTTCTGAGACTGATTCTCCAACCAAGGACCATTCATGGATATAACCTAGAACTCCTGCTCAGACATAGCCCATAGCATCTCAGTATCCAAGTGGATACCCCAGTAATGGGAACAGGGACTGTCTCTGACATGAACTCAATGGCAGGCTCTTTGACCTCCCCCTCCCCAAGGAAGGAGCAGCCTTGCTAGGCCACAGAGAAGGACATTGCAGCCAGTCCTGAAGATACCTGGGTCAGATGGAAGGGGAGGAGGACCTCCCCTATCAGTGGACTTAGAGAAGGGCAGGGAGGAGATGAGGGAGGGAGGGTGGGATTGGGAGAGAATGAGAGAAGAGGCTACAGCTGGGATACAAAGTAAATAAGCTGTAACTAATATAAAAAAATACAAATTTAATTTAAAAAAGAAAAAATGAATAAAGGTACCACCATCACCGGGGGTGGGAGGGGATAGGGACAGAAACTTAAAGAAAAGATAGCAATCTCAATACTTGAGCCATCCTTTAACCTAACCAAAGCTGAGTTCATATTGTAGAAAAGAAGAGGTAGTATGACCTCTGACTTCCCCTTTGGTACCCTTTTCTGGGAAATCATGGCATAGAGTCCTTGTTGCCTTTATCAGCTGCAGTTCACGATAATTTCATATTCCTTTTCATTCTTGTTTATACAGTGCTCCTGCTGAATATTTTTTCCCCTTCAGAGGCATTTTTTTTTGCCTTTGACACAGCATGATATTTTGTAGTCTGTTTGCTTCAAACTGAAAAATAACAGAATCTTTCCTTTTACATAATAATGAGAAAAGGCAATCACATTTGATACTGATAAATGAAAATTCAAAATGAGAATGTAAGCTCCAGCATGGAAAGAAATATTTATACAGCTATTTTGAGACACAGGTCAAATTTTGCTGTCAGACACAGACCTATTACAGTTAGCCATTCAGAACAAGAGAAGCACAGACTGTTTATTCATGACAAATAAGCATGGGAATTTCACCAGAAGCAATGTGTTCCTTGAGCATGCCACAGCCCATTGAACAATCAATGACCTTAAGCTTTTCCTTTCCTGCAGCTATAAGTGTGCTCATGCAATTCTGCAGTGGCAGAATGTGTATTTATTTTGCTCACTGTGGTATATCCTACAAAGAGAACATCTCTTGGCACACTCATGTATCACTTTACCACATGAATATGTTTGGAGAACATATTTTTAAGTGAGTCTGTTGTTGTGCAAACATCAAAGAGTGTATTAATGAAAACAAAATGACCTATCAAGGTCAAGGTGATCCTTTGGGAATAACTGTGGTATATATGGTCTGTCCTGCTTACAACGTCCTTAAATAATATGTGTTGCATATACCTTTATGCAATATATATATATACATATATTTATATATTTGTATATCACCCAAAAAAGTTGTTATTTTACTCATCACTCTTAATTGCTACAACAGTGTACCTCTGTACTCCAAAAGAGTTAGGAAAAATTAATTTTTCTTTTTGCTATTATTATTATCATTTATTACAATTTATTCAATTTGTATCGTGGCTATGGCTCCCTCCCTCCTCTTCTCCCAAACCCATCCTCCCTCCCTCTTCTCTCCCTATGCCCCTTCCCTAGTCCACTGATAGGGAGGTCCTCTTCCCCTTCTATTTGACCCTAGCCTATCAGGTCTCATCAGGACTGCTTACATTGTCTTCCTGTATAGACTGGCAAGGCTGAACCCCCTAGGGGGAGGTGACCAAAGAGCCTGCCACTGAGTTCATGCCAGAGAAAGTCCCTGCCTCCCTTACTAAGGATCCCACTTGGAGACTGAGTCTATGGACTACATCTGAGCCAGGAATTTAGGTCCTCTCCAGGCACTGTCCTTGGTTGTGGTATCAGTCTCTTCAGGGATATTAGCCACATAATATAGGAAAAACATACTAAAATCTATACTTCTAAAGAAGCTAAACAACAAGGAAGACCCTAAGGAAGATGCTCAATCCTCATTCAGGAGGACAAACACGATAGACATCAGAAGCAGGAGAAGACTTGGGAAAGAAGGGGGAGATAGAAAGACCTGGAAGGGACAGGAGCTCCAAAAGGATACCAACAGAGCCATAAAAACTGATCCCTGGGATCCCTGAAGAGGAAAAATCAATTTATTTAGAAGTTTTGGTTTCCAAATTCAGTCTAAGCTAGATTTCACACTTATGTATTATTTTGAAACTTCAGGGTTTCATTATTTTGTTTTTGTTTTGCATTACTTGTCAGTATCCTTTTTTTTCACTCTTAGGATTTCTAATAATGTAATTCCTTGAGGTTCTGTTTGTCTGAAGTCTTTCTAGCTCCACTGTTTGAAGGACCATGTATGTATATAGTATTGCTGACTAGTGGGTTTTTGTTGTTGATCTCCTCCCACCCCTCTGGGACCACTTTGACTCCTTCTTCCTTCTCTGTTAGGCACTAGGAGGTCTCTGCTGAAATGTCAGCTGTCTGGCAGAATGGAATCCCCTATGCATAGTTGTTCCTTTTTCTGTCCTATTTCCAAGACTGTCTTTGTCTTCAACTACTTAGAATTTCTTACCATGTAATTTGAGGTAGTCTTACTTGACTTGAATCTGACTTGATTTTTGGCCTTCCTGTACCTTGATATTTATACTTTTATCCAACTTTAGAATGTTACATAATGTTAATACTTTGAATAACCTTTCTCTTTTTCTTTATACTTCAATCCTTTCTCCTCCTTTATTTCCTGCCTCCTTCTTCATTCATCTTCATTCCCTTCACTTCAGTACATATTTTCAAATTCCCTGCCTTCAGTGTTTTCTTTCTGCTTGATTAATTCTTATGTTCTTTCTTATTCAATTTTAATTTTTCATTGTATTTTTATACTTGAGAATTCTGTTCCTGCTTTTATTGTTTTAAGTTCTATTAAGTTCTGTTAAGTACATAAATTACATCCCTGTATTTTCTTCAAATTTGATAAGCTATGTATATCTAGGTTTATGGTTATTGATATCTGACTATGACTCTTTGGTAAGACCATATTTCATTGACTGTTCTTGATCTTTCTGAAGGTACATTAATTTCTTTGTAATACAGAGTCATATATTCTAGATTGTACTTTGTTTCTAACCAGCCTTCTTCTGCACACCTGTGTTGAATGACAAAATCTTACTTGGGCACAGAGAAGGACAATGCAGCCAGTCCTGATGAGACCTGATAAGCTAGGGTCAGATGGAAGGGGAGGAGGACCTCTCCTATCGGTGGACTTGGAGAGGGTAATGGGAGGAGATGAGGGAGGAAGAGTGGGGTTAGAAGAAATTGAGGGGGCTACAGCTGGGATACAAAGTGAATAAACTATAATTAATATTAAAAAATAAAAATTCAATTAAAATGTATTAGAGAGTTAGAACAGAATTTGTATCTGGTAGCAAAGTATGTAAGGATTAATTTTAGTTGTTTTGTAAAGTAATATGACTTAACATTTATTCAAATTACCTAAAATTACTGTCTGGTAATTATTTTTTGTTATGGAGATGGAGACAGAGGCATGGAGGAGAGACAATAATGAAGGAATAGACAGAAGAATATAGAAGATGGATACATTTCTGAATTTATTGGTATGGACTATGCACTTCTGTCTGCCATTCATAGGCATGCATATTTATAATTCTGCACTTATTGATTTCCTCATCTCTAGACAACATTTCAATAAATTCTTCAGAGGAACTGGCATTTGAAAAATTTTACTTGGGGAGATGTAACACATACACAAGCCAAAATGTATGTAATCAAAGTCCAACTGTGGTGAACCATGAGTTTTATTGAGGTTACTTACGGGAATATGGATGAGTGATTACTGACAGGAGCAGATTTGACTCAAGGCGGTGGCATCAACAAAACCCACCCAGCATGGTGACAGCTCACAAAGCCTGGAGCACACTGCACAGCCTGCAGGCAGCTCGACAACTTGGACAATGTGGGTTTTGGGTGCCTCAGTTGGTCTAAACCTTTTTCAGACAGCTCAGTTAAGTCCCTGGCTCTTCAAGTCAGCTGGTCTGCCCTCAGAATCTTACAGTTTCACCTGTCTGAGAACCTTCTCTGCAGCTCTACTTCATCTGAGGACTCACAGTTTTTATTGATTACTCTGGGAAGGAGGGGCCTAGTGGACCTGGTCATTTCCAAGGACTTGCTGAAGTTGTTTGAGTTGTTCACTTTCCTTTTTAAGGAGCTTCCTGCAGGGTGAAATGTCTCAGTCTTGGAGGAAACTATTACACAAAACTTGCAAATAAATTTTGACTAGACTGGCTATTAGGCTCCCTATCCCTGTGATTGCTGTGGAAATTCTAGTCACTGGCCACTCTAGCTGCATCCTTGCTCTTGGTTTCTGGGTGGCCTTGGGTGGGTTAGTCTTACCAGCACTCTCATTCTCCTCGTGGACTGAGCAAGAGTGTGCCTCTTGTGAAGTGATTGGAATGGTATGCATATCAAATATTTCTCTCCAACTCAATATTAAGTTCATTTTATTTATTCTTTGATAATTTCACACATACATGCATTCATACATATAGTTTGATCATACCCACCCTCCATACCCCAACTTCTTTTAAAGCTTCCTATAGCCTCTTCCCAATTTCAAAAACTATTCTTTTTTTTATAATACTCTGGTTCCAATTAGTGGATCTCCTGTATCTCTCTTCCATCCCTGCTGTAGTGCTGACTGGCTTGATAATATATATAAGTGGTATGCAGACGGCCACAGGTGCTGTGACTTCATGAATGAAACAGCCTGCCATGTCCAGAAGATACTGTTCCACCTCAGAACTCTGCTAATTTTGGCTCTTGCAATCTTCTTGTGTCCTCATTCATGGTGTTTTCGAAGCCCTGAAACAATGTAATATAGCCAGGAACAATTATAAACCCTGGGGGTGAACCTGTTGTTTTGCTACATTGAGACAGTATTAAATGGCCTTCAAAATGATTGCCTGTATACCCCACAGATCAGTGAAGCTCTCAGTATTCATCAGGGAAGCAGCTTTGTACAATGGATGATGGTTAGTAAAGAAATTCATAGATACTCAAAATACAAAAAATGAGTGTGTATGTGTAGTGTTCAGCCATAAATGGGACAATTTATATTTTTGTTTGTTGGATTAGTTGGATGGATTTTCTTTCTTTTCTTTTCTTTTCTTTTTTCTTTTCTTTTCTTTTCTTTTCTTGAAGTTAGCTTCAACCAAATTTCACCCACATGATGACCTAACTGACATACATGTGTGAGCATTAAATGGTATTCATCAGTAAAGATACTGTAATAAACAGAATAGAGGGCATAATTCTACACCAACAGCCAGCTAATTTTTGACACTGGCATCCAAACCATACATTTAAGGAAAGTCAGACTTTTCAACAAGTGAAACAGAGATTAAATATCCACATGTAGAATGAAACGCTATCCCTAACTTCCTTTTTTAGGATTTTAAATTTTTATTTATATTTTTATAAAGTATAACTTATTCACTTTGTATCCCAGCTGTAGCTCCTTCCCAATCCCACCCTCTCTCCCTCATCTCCCAAGTCCACTGATAGAGGAGGTCCTCCTCCCCTTCCATCTGACCCTACCCTATCAGGTCTCATCAGAACTGCTGCATTATCTTCCTCTGTGGCCTGGTAAGGCTGCTCCCGAATCAGGGGGAGGTGATCAAAGAGGTAGCCACTGAGTTCATGTCAGAGAACAGTTCCTGTTCCCATTACTAGGGTACACACTTGGATACTGAGCTGCTGTGGGCTACATCTGTGCAGGAGTTCTAGGAGATCTAGGTTGTCTCCATACATGGTCCTTGGTTGGAGTATCAGTCTCAGAAATGATCCCATGCCAATAATTTTTTGATCTATTGCTCTCCTTGTGAAGCTCCTATTCCCTCTAGGTCTTCCTTTCTCCTCCTCCTTTCATATGATTCCCTGAACTCTGTCCAAAGTTTGGCAATTAGTCTCAACATCTCCTTCAGTACCTTGCTGGGTGGCGTCTTACAACGGCCCTCTGTGGTAGGCTCCTGTCCTGTGCCTGTTTTCTCCCTCTTCCAATGTCCATCCCCTTTGCCTTTCTGCATGAGGATTGATCATCTTACCTGGGGTCCTCCTTCTTGCTTAGCTTCTTTAGGTGTACAGATTGTAGTATGTTTGTCCTATATTATATGTCTAATATCCACTTATAAGTGAGTATATACCATGTGTGTCTTTCTGCTTCTAGGATACCTCACTCAGGATGATCTTTTCCAGTTCCCACCATTTGCCTGCAAATTTCATGATTTCTAACTTTCAAAGTAGACAGTATTCAATAAAATTAATCAAGGATCCTAACAAAAGACCAGCAACTTTGAAAATAAATGTTAAGGGGGAAAGTACTTCAAGAGTTATGGATAAGTGAGTACATACTAAAACTGACTCTATTTCAGAAAATAATGGATAAGTTGACAGTTGGGAGTAGAAGTGGTTTGTTGAGAATGGCCCCCGAGTAGGTGTGGCTTAATGGAGGAAGTATGTAACTACAGGTGGGCTCAGCAGTTTCAAAAGCCCTTGTAAGGCCCAGTTCTCATTCTCTCTCTCTCTCTCTCTCTCTCTCTCTCTCTTCCTCCCTCCCTCCCTCTCTCCCTCCCTCCTCTCCTCTCCTCTCCTCTCCTCCCCTCCCCTCCCCTCCCCTCTCCTCTCCTCTCCTCTCCTCTGCCTCCTATCTACAGATCAGGATATAAAGCTCTCAGCTTCTTCTCCAGCACCATGCACATCTGTTCCCCACCATGGGGACAATAGAATAACCCTCTGAAACTGTAAGCAACCGTCCAACTAAATGGTTCCTTATGAGATTTTCTGGTTCATGGTGTCTCTTCCCAGCAACAGAACAGTGACTAAGATAGGAGTCTAAGACATTAAGACCTCTTGCATAACAAGAGTCAGCAGAGTGAAGATACAGCTTATAGAATTCGTGGAAATTGCTAACTGCACATCTCACTGGTGATTAATATGTAGTATCTAAAATCTGTAAATAACTCAGAGCATTACATTTCAAACCCAAATCATCCAATCAATACATCTGTAAAATAATTAAAAAGTGTTCAAAATAATGAGTACAGAATTCCAACAGAAATATTGAAATGGTATAAAAAAAAAAGTTCAAGATGCTTAGCCATCAGTAAAAGGTAGATTAAAACGTCATTGAAATTTCCTTTTATCCCACTCATAATGGCCATCACTACAAAACAACAATAACTAATTCTGGTCTGGATGCAGTACAAAAGGAACACATGGACACGAGTAATGGTAACATAACCATCTGTATCCTCTATAGAGATCACGTGGCCCTCCTCCAAAAGCCATATGTTCCAGCTATAAATCTCCTGGGTATGTACCCAAAATAGTCTGAAGCAGCACACCACAGAGATACCTATACAAGTATTTGCTACATTCAAAGTAAGAAAACAAACTAGATGCCCAACTATGGATGAACATATAAAGAAAATGTGTTACTGGGGTCCAGCCTGCAATACTAGCGCAATGGTTGCACAAAGTACTTTGGTTATTTTTAACAACTAAAAAAAAAATGGAGGAGGAGGATTGGGAGGAGAGGAGATGGGACTGCAATCAGACTGTGAAGTGAATAAATAAATAAATTAAAAATTAAAAAGAAAATGGGGTACAGAGCTAAACAGAAAATTGTCAGTAGAGGAATATCAAATGGCAGAGAAACAATTAAAGAAATGTTCAACACCCTTAGTCATCAGGGAAATGCAAATCAAAACAACCCTGAGATTTCACCTTACACCCATCAAAATGGCTAAGATCAAAAACTCAAGTGATAGCATATGCTGGAGAGGTAGTAGAGAAAGGGGAACAATCCTCCATTGCTGGTGGGAATGTAAACTTGCACAACCACTTTGAAAATCAATCTGGCACTTTCTCAGACAAGTAGGAATAGTGCTTACTCAAGATCCAGCTAAACCACTCCTAGACATATATCCAAAGGATGATCAAGTATATAACAAGGACATTTGCTCAACCATGTTTGTAGCAGCTTTATATGTAATAACCATAAACTGGAAACAACTCAGATGTCCCTCAGTTGAGGAATGGATAGAGAAATTATGGTACATTTACACAATGGAATACTACTTAGCAATTAAAAACAAGGAAATCATGAAATTTGCAGGCAAATGGTGGGAACTAGAAAAGATCATCCTGAATGAGGTATCCCAGAAGCAGAAAGACACACATGGTATAGACTCACTTATAAGTGGATATTAGTCATATAATATAGGACAAACATACTAAAATCTGTACACCTAAAGAATCTAAGCAAGAAAGAGGACCCAGGGCAAGGTGATCAATCCTCACTCAGAAAGGCAAACAGGACAGACATTGGAAGACAGAGAAAACAGGCAACAGGACAGGAGCCTACCACAGAGAAACATTGTAAGATGCTACCCAGCAAGGTATCAAAGCAGATGCTGAGACTCATAGCCAAACTTTGGGCAGAGTGCAGGGAATCTTATGAAAGAAGGAGGAGATAGAAATACCTAGAGGAGAGAGGAGCTCAACAAAGAAAGCAACAGATCCAAAAAATCTGGGCACAGGGGTCTTTTCTGAAACTGATACTCCAACAAAGGACCATGTATAGAGATAACCTAGATCTCCTAGAACTCCTGCACAGATGTAGCCCATGGCAGCTCAGTCTCCAAGTGGGTACCCCAGTAAAGGGAACAGGTACTGTATCTGACATGAACTCCATGGCTGGCTCTTTGATCACATCCCCCTGAGGGAGGAGCAGCCTTACCAGGCCACAGAGGAAGACAATGCAGCCAGTCCTGATGAGACCTGATAGGGTATAGAGTCAGAGGGAAGGGGAGGAGGATCTCCCCTGACAGTGGACTGGGGGAGGGGTATGGGAGAAGATGAGGGAGGGGCTACAGCTGGGATACAAAGTGAATAAAGTATAATTAATAAAAAATAAATAAATTTTTAAAAATTAAAAATAATTTTAAAATATCATTTGATTTTTCTAGTGAGAGAAAGAAAGTGGACGCAATGGGAGAGAATGTGGGGAGGACCTAGACAATGTAGAGAGGAAAGAAACCATCATCAGGTTATATTACATGATAAAAATCTACTTTCAATATAAGGAAAAAGTTAAAAAGAAAGAAAATGTGGTACACGTTCAAAACAAACTCCCTCCTCTGTTGCATAGAAGAGGAAAAAGACAATCTCAATCATGACATAGAGGGAAAAATATAATATGGTAGAAGGTGGAAGGGGACAATTAAGAAAAAGAAGAAATCTAAGGCTGGAGGAAAACAAGAGAGAGCAGTTGGAAGAAAGACAAAAGAATACACATTTAATTTCAGATATTTTTGACACAAGAACTCTGTAAGATACTACTGACAGAGAGAAAATGAACCAATGGGAGGAAAAGAAGGAAGGATGGGTTAGGGGAGAACAGTGGCCTGACCAACGGGAGCAAAGCTCAACCAATAGTATGTGTATGTATGAAAACATCATAATAAAACTGATTATTTTTACATTAACTAAAATACTTAATAAAAGTAAATAATGGCTATGGGACAAATGATATGTTAGCCAATAAATGACAGAAGCATTGAATAATTGAAAACAAGAGTCATCACAATAAATTAATGAAACATCTTGGCAAATGGAAAGAAAAGTGTCACTTTTTTAAATGTTCAGCTGAAAAGTTTAACAGCAAAGCAGAGCCTTAATAAAAAGATTAGAGCTGCTTGAAATAGGCATTTGGCACACAATTTTTTTCAGATCACTTGAATTATTAATAAATAGTTTCCAGTGCTAGTCAAACATCTCTTCTCTGATGATACACAATGTCATACATAGACAAAGTTCTGAAAACAGAATAAATATGAACCCACTATCTGCAGTTTCCATGGTACTAGAGAAAGCTGCACCCTCCACTGTCTGTGTTTGCCTTCTCCAGGTTTCCCATGTGGATTTGACCTAACAATACCTTCAATGGAAACACTTCACTGACCACATCTGATCTCATCTAACTGCCATTTGTTTACTTATTCCACGATACAATAAATAATTAAGCACTAGACAGTACTATAATATTTTAAATCACAGATAATGTGATATTCAACCAATGCACTGAAAGGAATTGTTAAGTTTCCAAAACAAGGACTGTAAAGTCAAAGTCAGCACAACTTAGCATATTCTGTATAGTCTTATGGAATTCACCATTGCACCAAGAGTATCTGCTCTGTTTTGCCAGACAGATTGTAAACTCATAGTCAGAACAGAGAGTGAATCTTCAGTTCTTGCAAACAACACACTGCCATGCTTAGTAAATATTTGGTAAACATTTGTTGATTGATTATACATACATATAATTACTTACATTTAATTTAGAAGGGACTGGTATCTCTTTGTTTTGTGTTTTGTTTTGTTTATTTAGTTTTGTTGTTGTTGTTTATTTATACAAGTTTACTCTGTCCCTCAGGCTGGGCTAATAACTGTTTATTTGTACAGGCTCACTCTGTACCTCAGGCTGGCCTTGAACTCATGCCCATCAGGCCCCTTACTTTACTCTTAAGTACTGGGCCACTACAATCAGCCCAGGTCTTCATGAGTTAACCATAAAATACTAACAACTCTCTTTGACCTACTTAGTTTTATAATGGTATCTACTTACTCCCAGCTAATAATTTTTGTCCTTGATCTTACCCAAGTTTTTCAGCACTCACTATTCTATACTTCATCTAATTTTAACTTACCAATTATTCACAAAAGGATTTTTAAAATGTAAAATCTACAGAGATCCATGACTGCACAAATGTTGACACTAAAGGACACTGGAGGTCTCCGCTCTAGATAAGGCATTTATGCGACTTCCTTAAGGCTAAGAAAACAATGTAGAGACGATCACAGGAAGTCCAGAAACTCTGCAGATGGGAGGAGGGGGTTGTGAAATATCATCTTCTACACAGGAGGAAAAAAATACAGCAACCATAAACTCACAGCAGCAGGGCATACTGGCACTGGGTCCACAAACGTCAGACCCTAACAAAAGTCACCTCTTCAGGGGGAAGGAATGAACACAGCCTACACATATGCTCACCTGTTGACAACAAAATCTGGGAGAGAAAGAAACGTAGTATTCGGTTATGTACCCATTGGTGAGTCCACCAACCACTAATAGTTAGGTCCAAATTCTGAATCACACAGACAGCAGAGATTAATCTCTACTGGACACTAAACAAAATCAAAATGAGTAAATAGATGCAAGTTTATATGGAAGGGAGTGAGAGCAAGGAGATAATAATGGGAGAGGAGTGAGGAAGAGGAAAAAATACATAGCATACATGCCTGAAAGAACAAAATTTGCTAATAAAGAAAAATATATGTTAAATCTCACAAAATCCATTTTTATGCAATTATTTAATGAGAAGCAAATGAAGCTTTGATCTTCCTCAGGCTGTGCGAAAATGCTATCACACTAATGACTAACAAGATCTCACTAAATTGACCTCAATCCAGATTCCCAGTGAACAAACTTTAGTCTGGAATCTCCTCAATGAATAAGTGTCCATGCTCTAGATAATTCAATTACAAGTAACACTTGACACTAGATGAATCAAAGAATCCTCTACACTTAAGAAATGAGTCTTAATAAACAGACAAGTGCAGTCGCATAAGCAGATTAATTTAAGCCTTCTTTTCAACAAGCAATTAAGAAAGACAAACTATAAATAATTAAACTCAGAGGAAAATAAGTGTCCTTCCTTTTCAGCAATGAGTATAAGAAGAATAAAAAAGTACTTTACCAAAAGCCATGCCTGTCAATATCAAAGCTGACCACTATAATTTGTTCTGAAGAACGGCTCATCATATGAGTAATGCAGACATGGTGTTTATTGAGCCACATGTGAAAAGCAGAGATCAATAAGACATAGTTTCTACCCATAAGCACCTCACAACCAACTAGAGGTGACACGGACAACAAATAATTGCTTTAACATGCTTGTAATTATGTTGCACCGTAATTGGAGAGCTGACAGCTTAGGCAATGATCTTCACTAATAAGGAATGTGGTATGACAGGAAATAGCATGGGTGAGGTGAATAGAACAATGAGAAATGCCAGTGACTTTTGAACTGGTGTAATAGAGGACTAATACAGAGAAATGGGGTGTTTTAGTAGAGGAGATTGCAGCACTGATGGAGAAAAGAAGCAATCAATCACACACATGCCTCTTCTTTTCCTCTATAAAGTTACACACATAGGATTTCAAACATATCTACAGAGAAAATTGCCCATACGGGAAGATTTCCAACTCTCTCTGTTCTCCATATGCACTGGGGAAGAATGAAAAGCTCAAGGCACAGCATAGGATTGTGGGGGAAAAAGTCCAGAAGGCATCGTCTCTGTGGCCTTACGTTATGTTTCTCAGAAACAATCCCTGTGGTTCCTGATTCGTGTGAACGTGATTTGCTGACCTAGCCTTCCAAGTCTCTACTTTCTAGTGAGCCCAAGGTTCAAAATTTAGCTTGGGAAATCACATCAACATTATCAAAATGACCCTAGAAAGAGGCCATGGGTCCAGAGCAATAATATTCCCACTGAAGAGCCGGCTAAGAGCTCCCACCATGGGAGGAGAGATTAAAGGGGGCATTTTCAACAGTTCAAGGACTCCAACCAACCCAAAGTAATGGCTGTTGGAAGTGAAATAGCAGTTTAAAAGTGTCTCCCTTTTAAACTACCATAAGTGATAAAAAGAATAGACACAAAGGAAGGATTATGATAGAATGAAGAACGAGCCTTGGTGTTCAGCCTTTCTACTTAAACATACCAGTACCCATCATCATACACTTTTTTATGATGATAAATCATGTTTTAATGAAGGTATTAATAGACTTTAGACATCCCTAGAAGAGTGGTGAGACAGAAAACTATGTCAGCAATGGAAACTCTACTCATTTATTTTAACATATATTTACTGAGCACTTGCTAAATGCCATATACTTTTCTAAGAATAATTGAGCTGTGAGCCTAAGAGACGCTATTCCTATACTTCTGAGCCATTATATTCCATTGTGAGAAGAGTAATATGCATACAAATGATACATAAGATAATATCACATAGAGTGCCCATTTTATAAGGTGTTCAGGAAGAACCTCTCTGAAAACTAATACTTTGTGATAAATTCACATAAAATTAGAGAGCAAGTTAAAAGCTGCCTGGAGGAAAAATGTGACAGAAAGTAAAAGTCTTCAAAGAAAGATAATCAAGCTAGCAAGTACAAGTCCTTGACTCAGAATATGTGCTGTGTTCATGAAGCAGAAAGGAAACCAGAGAAGTTAGGGAGCAGTGGGGTGTGAAAGTATAAAGAAAACACAGTGACCAAACACCAGTGGGGCTGAAAACAGAGATTATTGAGGTAGAACATTTCATTGAACCTTATAGAACTCTCTACTGAGCTGTTCTAAGTCCTTATACATCAGGGTTCTTTAGAGAAATGGAACTAATACAAAACACACAAACACACATACACACACACACACACATGCACACACACACACACACACACACACACACACTTTAGTATAGATACTTGTGAGGTTTGTTTTCTCCCCTTTTACCATGTAGGACCTGGGAATCAAACTCAGTTCACCAGGCTTGGCAGCAAATGTGTTTATCCACTGAATCATTTTGCCAGGCACCAAAAAATTAAACAAAACAAAACAAAAGCCTTTAGAGGAAATATGATGGAAGTAACTATTTCAGGTCAGTAACTTCAGTAACAACATCAAAGCTTTAAAACTTGGTCAAGAAGGAATTGAGTGTTATAAAAAATGAAAATCCCAACTTTAAATTTTACCAGTGAAGGTGAAAACCTACTAACTCAGAGACGCAGAGAAAGCACCCAGCTGATCTTCCTACTCAGCTCAGGTCCTGAAAGAATAAGGCCAAAAGCTAAATGCTTTTCAGTTTCATGAGGTCCCATTTATTAATTGTTGCTCTTAGAGCCTGTGCTGTTGGTGTTCTGTTCAGGAAGTTATCTCCTGTACCAATGAGTCCTAGGGACTTCCCCAGTTTTTCTTCTAACCAGTTTAATGTGTAGGGTTTTATGTTGAGGTCTTTGATCCACTTGGACTTTAGTTTTGTGCAGGGTGATAAGTATGGATCTATTTTCATTTTTCTACATGTAGACATCCAGTTAGACCAGCACCATTTGTTGAACATGCTATCTTTTTTCCATTGTATGGTTTTGGCATCTTTGTCAAAGATCAGGTGTCCATAAGTTTGTGGGTTTATTTCTGGGTCTTCTGTTCGGTTCCATTGATCCACCATTCTGTTTCTATGCCAGTACCATGAAGTTTTTATTAATGTTGCTCTATAGTACAGCTTAAGATCAGGGATGGACCTCATGAAACTGAAATTCTTCTGTAAAGCAAAGGACACCGTCATCAGAACGAAACGACTGCCTACAGATTGGGAAAGAATCTTCACCAACCCTTTATCTGACAGAGGGCTAATATTCAGTATATATAAAGAATGAAAGAAGCTAAAAGCAGCAAACCAAGTAATCCAATTAAAAAAATGGGGAACAGAGCTAAACAGAGAATTCTCTGTAGAGGAATATTGAATGGCAGAGAAACACTTAAAGAAATGCTCAATGTCGTTAGCCATCAGGGAAATGCAAGTCAAAACGAACCTGAAATTTCACCTTACACCCATCAGAATGGCCAAGATCAAAAACCTCTAGTGACAACACATGCTGGAGAGGTTGTGGAGAAAGGGGAACCCTCCTCCACTGCTGGTGGGAATGTAAACTGGTACAACCACTCTGGAAATCAATCTGGCGCTTTCTCAGACAACTAGGAATAGCGCTTCCTCAAGATCCAGCCATACCACTCCTAGGCATATATCCAAAAGAGGCTCAAGTACACAAAAAGGACATTTGCTCAACCATGTTTGTAGCAGCTTTATTTGTAATAGCCAGAAGCTGGAAACATCCCAGATGCCCCTCAGCTGAAGAATGTATACAGAAATTGTGGTACATCTACACAATGGAGTATTACTCAGCAATGAAAAATAAGGAAATCATGAAATTTGCAGGTAAATGGTCTGACCTGGAAAGGATCATCCTGAGTGAGCTGTCCCAGAAGCAGAAAGACACACACGGTATATTCTCACTCATATAGACATATAACATAGGATAAACCTACTAAAAACTGTACATCTAAAGAAACTAAGCAAGAGAGAGGACCCTGACTAAAACGCTCAATACCCATCCTGAAAGGCAAAGAGGTTGGACATCAGAAGAAGAAGAAAACAGGAAACAAGTTAGGAGCCTGCCACAGAGGGCCTCTGAAAGCCTCTGCCCTGCAGACTATCAAAGCAGACACTGAAACTTACGGCCAATTGTTGGGCAGAGTGCATGGAATCTTATGTAAGAAGTGGGAAATAGTAAGAGCTGAAGAGGACGTAAACCTCACAAGGAGAGCAACAGAACCAGAAAATTTGAACACAGGAAACTTTCCAGAGACTCATACTCCAACCAAGGACTATTCATGGAGATAACCTAGAACCCCTGCACAGATGTAGCACATGACAGTTCAGTGTCCAAGTTGGTTACATAGTAATGGGAAGAGGGACTGCCTCTGACATAATCTGATTGGCCTGCTCTTTGATCACCTCCCCCTGAGGGGGGAGCAGCCTTACCAGGCCACAGAAGAGGACAATGCAGCCACTCCTGATGAGATCTGATAGACTAAGATCAAAGGAAGGAGAAGAGGACCTCCCCTATCAGTGGACTTGGGGAGGGGCATGCTTGAAGAAGGGGGAGGAAGGGTGGGATCGGGAGGAGAAGGGAGAGGGGCTTATGGGGGGATACAAAGTGAATAAAGTGTAATTAATAAAAAAATAAATTGTATATTTAATAAAAAAATTTTTTAAAAAAAAGCTAAATGCTAAAAGCTTGCTAGCTCATCTGACAGCACAGGAGGAAAAGGCCTGCTCTCAGATGACAACCCAGGAGGAAAAACCCAAAAGCTCAAGGCCAAAGATAGAGAGCTAAAGCCAAGGAGATGGAGTGCAGAAAAACTTAAGTGCCCTTTTTCTTCTCCTTTTCCTCCTCCTCCTCCTCCTCCTCCTCCTCCTCCTCCTCCTCCTCCTCCTCCATGCTGTCTTAAATACCCTTTATCTTTAAGTTCCTTCTACTGTTTAATCCCTGTCAACTGGTTTCTTCCTCTGCCTCTTGACTTAGGATTGACTTTATTAAATCCTGTATACAGAAAGCTCTTGGATTAAAGGTATGTACCAGCACTGAACCACACCAAACAAAAGACAGGCTTCACAATCTCAAGGATCACAATGGGTTCAAATATCCTGCAACAATTAGGTCATATTTATGCTAACTGAACCATGTTTTACCATCAAAAAGACTTTGTGTACTAATTTAAAGAAACACATGCGAACACACACACACATACCTTCTCTTCCTCAATCAAATAATTAAATATGTACAAAAACTTGATATTACTCTTGTTTTGCATCATGTAAAAAATTCTAAATAGGCTACACATTTAAATATAAGATCTAAAATTATAAAAACCCCTAGAGGAAAGCATACAGGAAAAAATTCCTTAGCATTTAAATTGGCAATGGTTTATTTAGCTTTGATAAGAAAAGAGTGAACAGTCTAAGTCTAAATTCATGCAAAGCAAACAATCCGACAAAATGAGCAAAAGAAAATGTCTGCAAACTGCATTTACAATGAGGAATTAATATCCAAAATATATAAAGACCTTGTATAACCCAACAGTAAAAACAAACACCATAAAATCATGTATCACCTACTAATTGAGGTATATTCTTAAAATGGCACAGTTGTATGATCTCATCAATGTGAAAATACCCTAGTGTGTATTCACACATAGATGAAGTAGCTTTCTAGGCACCTGGCTACTTAGTCTAGAAATGTTTGAAGGCCTTGGGATGGTGGTTATGCCAAAACACAAACAAGTTGAATTGAATCTGTGTTCTGCAACAATACCTTCAAGCAAGACTGTTATCCTGTCTTTAAAAGACTTTAAACCTGGCACAGAATTGGCCTCTTTATGGATGGAATTTTGTTTAGGGATCATTGTTTAGAAAAGGACATCACCTTCATAATGAAGATTTGCTCCAACAGGCAGCATTGTTTTCCATAATCAGCTTGTGTAGAGTTACTAAAAATTCTTCAGCTGTCTTCACACTCCCAGACACACCACTCACTTCACATTATATACGGAATAATGCTTACTGAGTCATTTGCAATTTCCAGAGCTAGCAGTAAGTTTAAGACCAGAGTCAAGACTAGGCTTATTTTCATTGTCCTCAACATTTTGCTCTAGCCATGCTTATTATGGTTCTGAGAGAGATATATTTCTCTGTCTTATCTTCTGCACAGAACGTCATAAATTTCTCCATATATTGTATAGTTCACTCTTTGATTTTATCATTCCAGTTGAATGAAGCCAGTCCTCCAACAGTATCCACCATTTTGTTCTTATTCTTTAAGAGTTTAAGCCTAGATGGGCTACTTCTGCCTGTATTAACTACTTTTCTGTTTCTGTGACAAAACACCATGACCAAGGCAACTCATAGAAGAGTGAGTTTATTTTGTCTTCTGGCTCCAGAGGGTCAGAGTCCATCATGGAAGGACAGCATAGCATCAGGTAGCAAGCATGGTGGCAGAAACAAAAACCTGTGGGCTCACACCCTCAACCATAAGCACAAGGTAGAAAGAGCAACCAGAAATGGCTGGAGTCTAACTGCTCAGAGCCAGCTTCCAGTGACATGCTTTCTCCAACAAGGCCACACCTCCTAAACCTCCCCAAAACACACCACCTGGGAACAACGGGCTTAAATATGCGAGTGTGCTGAGGCCTTCTCATTTGAAGCCCCATAACGACTCACTAGACAGCAATAGCCATCTACGACAGTTGGGATCTGAACTGCTCTCCATAGGCACCTGTGAACACACTGGTCACCAGCTGGTGAAACTGTTTTGGAAGGTTGCAGAACTCTTAGACAAGGCTTATCCGCCAAGCATGGGCTACAAGAGAGGGCATTTGAGGGTGATGGCTCTAATCCTGCTCACTGCTTCCTATCTGCCAGAGTGACATGAGCAACTGCACTGTGCTCCCGTCACCATGCTCTGTGCTGCTCCATAGGCTCTACTGTCTCCAATGTGAAAGACTCTGCCCCATGAACCAGGAGACAAAATCTAAAAAAGCTTCTCTTCCCTTAAGTTCCTTCTGTCCATAATAACAAAAAAGTAACTAATACACCATGACTGATTGTCCACCTTCATTGCCCTTAATCACTTAAAGTTGTGTTTGCAGACCACTTTGTCATGGACTTCTACTGGTAATATTAGCAATGGATTTTGTACTTAGCAACTATGATGGGCAAAAGCAACACAAAATTCCGTCAAATGCAAGAGAATAATGCAACCTGGAGAGGCAGTAAATCCAGGATATATGTGGCTGCTGACAGTGTTATGCAATATACTGGTCTATGGTAAACTTTTTTATTATAAGGGGGAAAATATATTCTCAAATAACGACAAAAAATTACAGTGTAGCAAAGATATAAATAAGAAACACAGTCATTTATCATGGTCAAGTATTAAGTATTATACATAATTATATACTTTTTATGACTGTACTACAGGAATCTTGCTTACACCAGCAGCACCAGAAGCACATGAATAATGCATTATGCTGTGATATTACAACAACTACATCACAACGGTACGGGAATTTTTTGGCTCCATTATAATCTCATGGGGCCACTACGGTATACGTAGTCTGTTACTGTCAGAAAAGTCAGACAACTAATCCAGTTAAAACAAGCAAAATATCCATATGGATACTTTGTAGGGAACATCATACTTATGAATGACCAACACATAGGAAAAACATTCATCATCTCTCATCATCAGGAAAATGCAATCAAAATCACAATGAGATATCGCTGCTTACGTATTAGAATGGTGTTATCAAAGGGGAAAGATGATAAGCGAGAGTAATGGTTTGGCTGTGCCCTGGAACTGCTGATAGAAATGTATTGTAATGTATTGTTGATAGTAATGGTATTAACCATTCTGGATAATTGTGTGAATATTGCCACCCCTCATTTGAAGATGCAGACCCTATATGGTCTGGTTCATCTCCAAAGACACTGAAGTCAATTTCTCACAAACATAGCTGCACTCCTATATCTGGAGGATTATTATTATTCAGAATGGTCAATATTCAAAAACTAACTCTGGGCCCAAAGAAAGAGAAATAAGGCAAATATGAAAGACGTGTTTTATAAATGGACTACTATTCCACCGTTATTAAACGGATTTCTGCCACTTGCAACAACATGAAAGAAACTGGATGACATTACTCTAAATGAAATAAGCCAGACACAGATCAACATTGTATATGTTGCTGAAGTGTAAAATTCTTCTTTTGTTTGGTTGGGTTTTTTTCAAGACAAGTTTTCTCTGTGTAGCCTTCGTTGTCCTGGACTCGCTTGGTAGACCAGGCTAGCCTAGAACTCACAGAGATCCACCTGCCTCTGTCTCCCAGAGTGCTAGGATTATAGGCGTGAGCCACTGCTCCCAGCCGATGTGTAAGATCTTAAAGAAAAATAATGATTGAATTCTCACAGTTAACAAATAGTGAAACAGTAATTACTGCGGGGTAACGTATAGTAAAATGGGAGATATCGGTTAAACAGCACAGCTCTTGATGACTAAGTTAGTAATACTCTCTTGCGTACTTGAATTTGGCTGAATGTGTACTTGAGAGGGTGAGTGTGGTGGTTTGAAAAGGAATGACGCCTAGAGACTCATGTATGCCAATGCTTGTCCACAGGGGGTGGCACTATTAGGAGGTGTGCACTTGCTGGAGAAAGTGTGTCACTGTCAGGGCAGGCTTTGAGGTTTTCTAGGCTCAGGCTACACCCAGTGTGGAACACAGCCTCCTACTGCAGCCTGCATATTAAAATGAAGAATTCTCTGCTCCTTCTCTAGCACCATGTCTGCCTGCACGCTACAATGCTCCACGCCATGATGATAATGGACTAAACATCTGAACTGTAAGCCAGCCCCAACTAAATGCTTTCCTTTGTAAAAGTTGCTGTGATCATGGTGTCTCATCACAGCAACGGAACCCTGACTGAGACCGTGGATCTCAAGTGTTCTCACCACAGAATGTGGGTAACTAGGTAAGAGGATGCATATGTTAACCTCAGTTGTTGAGATCATTGGGAAATGTTAGTAAATGCATGGGTATATGTTTATACAATATATATTCAAAACAACACATTATGTATCTTAAATATGTGCACTTTGTCAACAAGACCCCAGTAAACCTGGAAATATTTGAGAGGCTCTGGAAAAGGGAAAATCTATTTCTTCAGTGGAATGACACTGGATATATGAACCACCCTACAACGCAGGTCCCATACTCTGGAGTTGTTTGGCCAACACAATCTGACTCCATGTTATTAGTGATTTATTTCTTTTGCACCTTTTTATAAGATAGAGAAAGAAAAACGTGAAGCTACAAGGAAAAAAAATGAAGTAGCAGGGAGAAGATCTAGAAGGAATTGGGGAACAGGAAAGTAAAATAAAATAAAATGTATTATATAAAATTCTCAAAGACTAAAAATAAAATTAAAAAATAAAAAATTGAAGAAAAGAAAAACATGTCCTTGAAAATTAAAACTAATGCAACTCAAAATTAATTAAATTGCATCAGGAAAAACGGAAAGGAAAATGTTGAGAATACTCAAGCTTAGGAATGAATATGGGAGTTGAAGAAAGGGGGGAAAAGGTTAACTCTGTAAACAGGGTGGTCAAGCGGAGCCTCCATGAGAAGACAGGCATGAAAGCAGAATAGATGGGAGTCTGCTCGATAACACAAGAGTTCCATGGACTGGAGCAGGAGAGAAAGAAAGAGAAGGGTAGGAGATGAACTCAGAGAGCTTCCTAAAAGGCTGAACTTTAAGAGGGCCTTACAGAACACAAGAAACACACTAATCTTTACTGTCTGTGTATGAGGGGGGAGGATACCTAACAAGAATTGACTAAGAGATTTAATGTTATCACTTAATCGTGCTCTCAAAACTCCATGAGTCAGTTATAAGTGAGGCATAACTCCATCTTATATATGAAGGAATAGTCTTAAGGTGATTGTGAAATTACTTCACCGTCACCATGTCGCCTAGAAAATGCACTTCAAAATTCCAGGAAAGTGGTCTGATATCAAAATATATATATAAATTGTGTTAAACAATGGCATCTAAATTTAAAATAAAAGCATGTCACCTTACAGCATTCTGCCCATGTCATGACTAGAAGTTATTTACTAACCTGTATATATTTTCCTGAAAAAGAAGCTAAAATGATTAATTATCTAGAAAATGCATCATATGAGAAACACTTTAGAGAACTAATACTTCAGTTGAGGAAAAGACTCAGGATGAACTTGAGAGTATGTATCTGAAGAGCTCTCCTAGGGAGAAAAGGGTTTACCACACTACCTGTTCTCCAGATAACACCACTTAAGACAAGACAGACACATGAGCTCCAGAAGAGGAAAATGCCAGAGAACCCTTCTCCCTATAGTGAGGTCCCTGTCACATGATACATGGTGTGTGCTAAAGAGCAAAACTCATGTGTCATACAGCAGCAGTCCTTATCCTGGATGAAAGATAGCCAGATGAACAAAGTCTTCTCAGGGGCCTAATGCCTAACACAACTGTCAGAAGTTCGCAAGTAAAGAAAACAAAAAGCTTAGAATAGAAATATGCAGTCCGGTGGAGTGTTTGAGAGAAGGGACCATGACATCTGAAAGACTTCCTTCCCACACGCTTAGGTATATAAAAGTGGATGTTTATTTAACCTAAAACTCGAGAGTAATTTGAGAGGTTGATTGACACAGTTGCTCAAAGGACTAAATGTCTTAAGGCTTGGAAAAGGCTTAGTTCAATACCTGGTAACATGTAGTACTTGGTGAGTATTGTTTAACTAGATTGTACCTTCACTTGTATTCTGTCACGACCCGGCCCACCCTCTACTATCACAGAGCCCATCTTCTGCCATTGCCTAGCCCTCTTCTGCCATGACAGAGCCCATCTTCTGCCATTGCCTAGCCCTCTTCTGCCATGACATAGCCCATCTTCTGCTGTGACACGGCCCACTAGGCCACCCTCTCCCATGACATAGCCCACCCTCTGCCATTACCTAACCCTTCTCCATGACCAAACCCACCCTCTACTATGAGCCAACCAATCTTCATAACTATCTTATTTTTTTCTAGAAATCTGTAGGGCTGCCAGGCTGTAAGGCATGTAGCCTTCGTTGCCTAGTCTGATCTAGTCTTGCCTATGAAATTTTAAGGTGGTCCTCTCAGGGCTGGAGGGACGGCTCAGTAGTAGGTAAGGGAGATTACCGATCTTGCAGATGCTCCGTTCCCAACATGCAAGGTAGACTTGCGACTACCTGCATCCCCAATTTGTAAGGATCTAATGCATTCTGGCTTCCATGAGTACCAGCATGCACGCGGTTTACGTGAACTCATACAAGCATACATATCCATAAATTAAAAAAAATACATGTTTTAAAAGTTTCATGTCTCCCTGCATAGGAGGCCCCTGACAATTTCGTTTTCCCATAAAAAATTCTTTAATACGACATATTTTGATCTTGTTTTTCCCTATCCCAGTTTCTCTAAGATCCTATCCATGCTCACCCAACTTCATATTCTTTCTCTCAATCTCAAAAAGAAAGAAATGAAGAAAGAAAGAAAAGAAAAGAAACTAAAAGACCACACACACACATACACAAATACAGTTTGTTTTGTGTTAGCCAACTACTAGTGGATATGGGGCCTACCCTGGAGTATGGCTGATTTACCCAGTGATACTCCACTGGAGAAAATTAATTTTCTGTCTCCCTGTGGATATCAATTGCAAGTAGCTTCTTGCTTAAGGGTGGAACTTTGCATCCACTTCCCCTTCTCAGCTCTGGGATTGTTTCTGGCTTGAATCTGTGTAGGTCTTGACCCTGACAAAATTTTCATACCTCTTCATCACTAGACTGTTTCAAGCTTTGCTCATACTCTGAACTTTTCCATCAATATTACCTCCTTCAAAGTTGAGAGTGACTCACATTCAAAGTGCTTTTCTAAGATGCTCTCTGCAGTAAAATCTTTCCTGATGCCAAGGATTAACCGAGTAAGAAACTGTCTGCATAAAAATACAGAGATAGTTGACTTAACCGATAATAAACAACTATTAGATGGCCATAGTGTAACCAATGGCTGTGACAGCTCCTTAATATGCATGCTTCCATATTGACTTGATAGCTTTTTATTAAAGCTATCTCATATGAAACAAAATACTCTTCTTAGTTTGTGTTGATCAAAACACTGGACAAATATGAAGATAACCTGAATGACTTTCACAGAGCCACACAATTTATGTCGCTGAAGGCACAGTCAAACTCATTCAAGACCCCATGTGTTTTCATTATTTTATAATTTTTATTTTTTATATTAATCACAGGTTATTTACTTTGTATCCCAGCCGTAGTCCCTTCCCTCATTCCCTGCCAATCCCACCCTCCCTTCCTCATTTCCTCCTATGCCCCTTTCCAAGTCCACAGCATTCATTCTTAATCCTCTGACTTTTCTTTATAGAATATTGTAGTTAGTGAAGAGATGAATTATTAACTAAATGAAATTACTTTACATATATTTACTGATACTAAATTATCTCCCTCTAAAACTCTAAGCATGGTAAAAATGGCAATAATTTTGAGCAGCAAAAATTACTTCAGAGCAGAAGATGCATTCAGTTCTACTTGATATGCCAAGGCAGGCTGGTATCCATGAGAGGTCTCCCTTCTCAGAGAAGAAAGGGAAGGGGCATGAGGGAAAGAAAGGGGGAGGGAGAGGGGGGACTGAGAGGAGAGCAGCCAGGGGAACTTCCTACTTGGATGTAAAGTAAATAATACTTCAAAGCAAAGTCTTCTATTAACAAATTGCTGAGCCAAACTGCACAGGAATCAATTATTTGAAAGGACAAAAGATAGAGCGGACTTGGTGATTTAAAAAGAAAAAAAAACGATCATGAAATTGGCACACTGTCATGGAAGATGCAGAATGTGAATGGTTACTAACCAAAATGAGACCCAAGGTAATTAATGAGCATCCTTTTGCGATTTGCAGGACAGTGCGGCTAGACGTAGCTGCAGGTATGAAATCACCCATACAGTCTATACATTTCAGGATTCCTGAAGAATGGTGGGAACTGTGACATTACTCACTGAGGTCAAACTTATCAATTAAACATGGTGTTCTGCTGAAAAGGAGGACAGACAAGGCAGAGATTGCCCCTCTGGGTAACCTTCTGTAAATTTCCCAGGAGTCTTAGTGATCTGATTTCCTATCAAGGAGGCTGTCAGTGAGCTGGAATAATGAAGGGGCTAGAAGGAAAGGAGGCTTGAAGGAGGTTCGGAAGAGCTTTAGAAAGACAAACAAATCCCTAAAATTTATATCATGTGTAATGATTTCCTCTGCACTGGGAAAGACTTCTAAGGCTGTTTGCGTACAACATTATTGAGAGACATGAGTTTTTCTGTCTCCTGAACACCATACTCAGGCTTCTAGCGAGCCAAATCCCAAATGAGCGGTGGGCAACAAGTTGTAGGTAGTGTGTGAGGAAAAAAAAAAAAGCATAAAGTCTATTTAGTCCTGAAAATTCACTAGTAATAACTGAGTTTCAAACATTGTATTTTAAGCACCTACAGTGTAATAGACACCATGCTAGGAACTAGCCATTTGGAACAATCCTTAAGTGCTTTGATATTTTAATGTTTTTTAAAAATGTGGAAATGTTCATTTATCTTCTCATGTGGTTGTCAGGATATAACAATAGTAGTTAAAGATGAATTCAGAGTCCCTCTTCCCTTGCAATAAAGGGAAATTATAGTTTGTGCATTGCAAGTTGACAGCATCATTTCTCACTGGGTTTGCAGGATGGTTGGTTCATAGGATTAAAATCTAGCGTCTTCCAGTCTTAAAGCAGCAGTCATGTTTCCTGTTATTAATACAAGACTTGCCAGGACTGGTTACACTGTCTTCCTCTGTGGCCTGGCCAGGCTGCACCCCCCTGAGGGGGGCAGTGATCAGAGAGCCGGCCACTGAGTTCATGCCAGAGAAAGTCCCAGCTACCCTAACTAGGGACCCCACTTGGAGTCTGACCTGATAGGCAAGGGTTAAATAGAAGGAGAGAAGGATCTCCTCTATCAGTGAACTAGGGGAGGGGCAAAGAGGGAGAAGAGGGAGGATGGGTGGGGTTGGGAGGAAAGGAGGGAGGGAGCCACAGCTGGGATACAAACTGAATAAATAGTAATAAATGATTAAAATAATATATATATGGAAAAAAAAGACTTGCCAACGAGCAGACATAATTGCATTAGTACTTTCTACAAACAATCAGCATTTTATAAGTGAATTAAGCAAACTGCTTTTTTTATCAGCAAATAAGCTTGGTGATTGAAATCCATCTAAGCTGTTACCCTCAGTTTCTTAAAAGGGCTGAGATTAAGTTCTATTACCGTGTTTCAGAATGAAATTTACTGTCATCTAAATATGTGAATGGTGGTTCCAGCATTCAGCAGGATATCAGAATGGTACAGCAGGTACTCCCAGGATTCCAACCATATATGTGCCAGGCTTCACCATCTTGAAGACTTGCATCTTCTTTGGGGCTTCCTCTGCAGCAAAAGAGGGTTCTTCCAGTACACGGTACAGACTAGAAATGCCAGAGAGTCCACGGATACTTGCTTTCACAAAGCAACGGCTCTTAGCTAAATACTAACAGTGATTGGTATATAAATACCTAGCGCCTTTGTTAGCGGGGAGACTAAGGAAGACTGTTCTGCACAGATGCCAGGGGTTTCACGGGCTTAAGTTACTGGCATTATAACGTCTTTTTATTAGGTACCAAACCTTCCCGTCTTTTGTTTTTCCCCACTGTCCTTCTGATACTTCGTGTGATCATTATCCTAATAAACCACTTAAATTGTGAACCCATATTTTAGGACCCTTCTGAGGGAATAATAAACAAAGAATTATTACACTTATGCAATATTCATTTCATCTCCTCACCTTTACAAAAGCTACTAATCACGTGTTTTATTCTACTTCAGCCCACTTCATTTCCTATAGTAAATATGATGTAAGTTTCCTTTTGCAAAAAAAATATAAATAATCAAAGCAAAATTATTAATTTATTCCATCCAAATAGGCTAAAACAAAAAGGGAAGATAATGAGTGTGCATAAGGAATTGGAACAGGAGAAATTCTGAAACGGAGTCCAGCTTCAGAATTAATGCACCTCCAGTGGTTTTCCAGGCACTGGGTGGATTGTCCTATTAAAGCATATAATTTAAAATGCAGAAAATTAATGCTATACACTCAGGTATCTTAATAGCTTACTATTAAAATAAGCAGAAATAAACTTTTTTATGTATAAATCTTTGTTATCATCTCATCTAGAATGAAGATTACAAATACCCATGGAATCCAGAGAGTTAAAAGTTTTTTTCAGTTTAATGTTTGCAAGTAAACAAAATGGTTAAACTCATGTTTCTTCCCACCAACCAGACCAAATTCTCTTATTACCATGTTTTCTCTGAACTTGGGTGCTATTATCACAGCCTTTACAAAAAAAATATTATTAAGCATGTATATGCCACCTGGCCACTTTTCAGTTTGAGCTAAAACAATTAGCAACTACATTTTATAAATCACCTGATCGTGACTTCATCTCAATTACACACAAGTGTGATTGCGTTTTTCTCACGGAACTGTTTTCACACCTCTGTAAAAACGTTATTAAAGAGTGTTGCTTGAGTCTACCAAGTCCTACCAAAGGCTGCATTTCTTCCATTAGTACAATGTGAAACACGGTTTTACATATGCCTTTAAAATAATTTCAGGGAACATTTTTAAAATTGATTTTAATACTATAATAATTTGTTTAGCATTGTTTAATCTTTATAGTCTGTAATGTTTGTTCAAACATTTAGAAGACAATATATCTTCTTTTCTAAAGCCAGACTCACTAGTGCCAAATACTAACTGATGACTACCAATTTCTACCTTACTGTTTTTTATCTGTGAAGAAGCAATAGTGAGAACACCCACAGCCTGTGTTCATGGGAAGGATGGGGTGGTTCATTTAGAGTACTTGGTGTCTCGTACAGAGCTAACACATAAGAAATGTTATTCAGTTAAACTTTTACAGTGTTGCTACTGTCATTGGGAGACAGCCCAGCAGAGCGGTCACCCTGGACTTGTAATATGTATCTTAGCTCTCCTGTGCACAAATTGTGTGGATTTCAGTTTAGTTAAGCTTTCTTCCTGCGTTTTGTTTTTCTCATGTAAAAGGCGAAGATAAAAATACAATATCTGAGGGAGGGGGCTACAGCTGGGATGCAGAGTGAGTAAACAGTAATTAATATAAAAAAATAAAAATTTAATTAAAAAGAAGATAAAATATTATGGAGAGATCAAAAGTTTAAAAAACACAATATCTATCATGGGATTTCTAATGAAATATATATCTACATATTTACAGAGAGAGCTATAAGACACTTAAAACAGTGCCTGGAATACAGGTAATTGATAGCATTTGGTATTGCACGCTATTATCTATTGCGGTGCTAACTTTCACTTTCCTTGAGTCAGCAGCTTCTCTAGCAGTTATGCATACTCCATTTATAGGACTGCTCTTCCCCGGTGTTCTAAATATAGCCTTCACTTAGACTCACTAGAATATTAAACCATATTAATAAGTGAGAGTAAGCCACATTTTCTTTTGGTGATCCTTGTATTTGGGTTTTTATGCCTACTTTCTCTAAAAGAAGTTGAAAGGTTTCCTGTTACTCCAGTACTTTAGAAAGAGCTACTTACCAATCACCTAATTATGCATGTTTAAAATGTTTGGCTTTGATCCTGCATGAGTTTCATTAAAAATAATTCTTTGGTAGCACTTTAATTTTATCCCAAGGCCATTTCAAATTTTCAACTTTAAATTGAGCAAATTTAGGCAATTTGTGTTATATAAACAAAATTATAAGCTCATATTCTTTAGTTCAGCCAGAAATTATAAATGAAATAATGGATTATATTCTTCAAAAAGTACAGCTACATTAGGAGGACAAATCACTGAGCTAGCCATCAGTTCCTCCACGACAGGTGAGGTCACTTCTGTCTTCCACATGTTCAGGGCACGATCTTTGAAGACACCTTAATGGTTTTTTCTAACTTCACATATAACACACACAAAGTCCTGTGACATTCATCTGAAATCTACCCCTACTGTTCTCTCAGTTACCAATTTGCCATTATCTCTCACCAAGATTGTTTCATTAACTTTCTTCGAATCATTCTTTCACAAATCCATATATATATAACATCGTTTGAGCAACCCCCCTCCCCCCAATTGTGCTTTCGTATTCCCCTTCCCACCTGGCCAAACCCCTTCTTCACTAAAGGTCCTCCTCCTAATTTGTGTGTGTGTGTGTGTGTGTGTGTGTGTGTGTGTGTGTGTCCTGCTATCTTCAATTAAGGTTGCATGCATATGGATGGGGTTATTTATTTGAGCAAGGGCAACATGGCTTCGCTACAAAAAAAAAAAAAATCTGACTCTCTTCCCTTAGCAACTGTAAATTGCTACTGTTCCTCAGGTAAGGATAGGGCCTTATTAGCCCCTTCCCTATACACAACAGAATCTTAGGTGGGGCCCATCTCGTGCAGACCAGTGCCACTACTGTGAGCTATGGAGTGTACCAGCCATGTCAAGTTGAAAGGGCAGTGTTCCTTCCCATACTCTCCATACTCTGTCACTTTTCTGCCACTTTTCCAAAATGTTTCTTGAGCCTTGGGGTGGGAAGTGATTTATAGTTAATTTTGAGCACTCAGTAGTCACTTATCATCAGCACTTTGACTGTTTAATTGCTCAAACTACTGCAAACAAAAGCTTCTGTGAGACTGGGAACACACTTATCTGGGCATATAAGCATAAATATTTAGAAAAGAGTTTAATAACATATCCACTTAGCAAAGCAACAGTAAAGCACTTCTCTAATCTCCCAGTCATATGCTTTAGACCAGGTCTACATTACCAGACACAAATTCTTGCCTGTAGTGCAAACCTCAAATCTAATTGGAAAGTGGTTGGTTACCACACTAATGGCCATGCCTTTATTGCAACAGTTATATCTTGCCTTGCAGGTTGGTTTTGTTGCTCACAGGATTTACAACTGAGTAATGTCATGGATGACTTTTCTCCCCTAACAGTCCACATACCACCTTTCAGCACTGTGAAAGATACTCAACAGAGAGGGACCTTACAACTAAGTTCCAGCTTGATTTTCTTGAACTTATTTTCTAATTCTATTCTTGCCTCTGGTAATATATACTGAAGTGAACACCCAGTTCTCTCAGTCATTGTGGAGGCCTTCAAATTCCTAGCTTGCAGCATTGCTGACTACTGGTAGATTATTTCTTGTACTTCCCTAGAAATTGCTATCAGTTAAAAGATAGCCATTTCACTCAAAGTTACAATGTTTTTCCAAAGGTAGCCAGTATCTAATGTTTGGTCAACGTGAGACTGACCTTACCCTAAACAAACCCCTTACCCTAACTTAAGGACTTGAGATAGCTAGTGATCCTGTGAAAGTACCCTTTAGCCCTCAGCTAAGAACTTTGTAAGCAACCCTTTGTGTTCCGTTCATTGCTTATCAGTCCTGTTTTCATTTGTTTTTAGTTTTAAGTTTTTGGAGACATGGTGTCACTATATAATACTGACTGGCCAGGAACTCATTATGTAGACATGACTGGCCTTGAACTCATAGAAATCGCCATGCCTCTGCCTCCTGGGTTAAAGATGCATACCAAAACACCTGGTCAGTTCCGTGCTAGTCCCACACAGGTGTTGTTCTTCAGACTCTTCCCAATAAATGTCCTATAGAGAAGTTTTTGAACTCTGAGTCAGTTTCTCAGGACTGATAAACCCTGAAGAAGAAGGAAGGAAAGAAGGAAGGAAGAAGGAAGGAAGGAAGGAAGGAGGGAACTTCAAAATTGAATTCTTGAACTTCAACATAACACTGCCAAGTAGTGAGATTCCATAACTGATAGAAAGCAGTTCTAGGCATGTTATAAAAGAGGCAACTATAAAAAATATTCAACAACTATGATTTAAATATCTGAAGAAAAGAGATACAATGGCAGATGTAATGCAGTTACAGCAGAAGTTTAGGGAAAATAATAACTCTAAGGACTTATCTATTTGTGCAAAACCTTATTGAATGTGATTCCCACTAGAGAGAAAAACAAAGTAAAGCTAAGAGTGATTGTTCACAATTTCAGGAAAAATGTGTTAGTCACTGAAGTCTCTGGAAGTATTTGAAACACTCATCCCCTGTGGCCCTAAGATTCAGAGTCAGGAATGAATTGCCAGAAGAGTAGAACTTAGAGCTATGCTAATAAAAACAGCAGGGCACTGGCACGAAAGGCACACATATCGAACAGTGGAATTAAATTAAAGACCCAGACATAAATCCACACACTTATGGCCGCATGATTTTTATAAAGAAGCCAGAAATACACACTGGAAAAAATACAGTGCCTTCAACAAGTACTGCTCATCAAACCTGGATGACTGAATGCAGAAGAATCCAAATAGAGCCATGTTTATAGTCCTTCACAAGACTTAACTCAAATTCAATCAAAGACCTTAACGTAAAACCTGATTACCATTGAACCTGGTAAGAGAGAAAGTGGGGAGTGACCTTGAATTCACTGTTAGTGCAGGCACCAAGATCAAGAATTAATAAATGGGACCTCATCAAATTGAAAAGTTTCTGCATGGCAAAGGACATTGTCTAAAAGTGGCAGCCTACAAAAATGCAAAGAGATTGTAACCAACGACACATCCAATACAGGACTAATATCCAAAGTACATGAGGAATTCAAAAATATCAAGGATTGGATACCATGAAAACAAATAACCCAATTAAAAATTTGTATACAGACCCAAAGAACAAATTTTCAAAAAAAGAAACTCAACTAGCTGAGAAACATTTAGAGAAATGTCCAGCATCCTTAGTCATCAGGGAAATACAAATCAAAACTACTTTGAAATTTTATCTTACACTCATCAGAATTGTCAAGATCAATTAAAGAAATGACCATTAAATCATGCTGGCAAGGAAGTGGAATAAAGGGAATCTTGTACAGCCACTATGGAAATCAGCATGGCAGTTCCTCAGGAAGATGGTGATAAGAAAGACTCTCTTCTCCTAGAAGCATGGTTTTCCTGTTGCTGAGGGTGAGAAATTCCTGTTACAAAAAAATACTAACATTTATTGAGTGATTTCTATGAGACAGACAATGATGTTAATTAACACTCAGTCTTCACAATCAGTTTATAAGTATATTAATAATGTCCTTTTATATATGAAGAAGAGTGAATCTCAGATATTTAAGGAACTTAGAAAACACCTAAAAATTGTAGAGCTTCGCTTTGAACCTGAAAATCTGGACAACAACATACTTTAACAATCATTCTTCATTCCCTCTCACTGAACTATTAAAATAACCATAAGTAAATTGTCAAAATAAATCTAAGAAGATTCTTCAGACTGAAACTTCCATGACTCAGTATCTCAAAGAGGATAGAGTACATCATGAATATAGCAAGAATCTAAGACAGATCTTGAAAGACAAAACTAAGATTTCTCATGAAATTGTTAAAATCGCTCAAGGAGTCTCATATTCCCACATTGTCTTTAGATTTTATGACCTCATGATATATGGGACATCACCATACTTCAGCAAATGTTAAGGATGGCTTGTAGTTTGGAACTTAATTTTTTAAACTGGCAGATTTTTACTAAATGCTGATTTTAATACTGTTAGTTTTTAATGTTCCTTATTTAATAGGCTATAATTGTGGAGGCCAATTAGGTAGACATTAACAACAAAAGTTAATGTAAACAGAAGTCCAAAAGACTGTTTTCCCTAATATATCATATGTGCATAAACTCAGTCAAGAATAAAACTTTGCTGAAATTTAAAATCTATGAAAATGTGATGTTATAAAAAAATTAAAGGTAATTATTTAAGTATTTCCTAAAATATATAATTACATAATAAATTACTTGATTGAAAAAAAAACTAAGAATTCTATCTGCTCTTTTCTTCTCATTTTCTCTTTCCCTCTCTATATTTCTTTAATTTACTCATAATTTTAAGATAGCTATAAAGAATTGTGTTAACTAGTTGATCTTGGCCAAGTATCAAAGTATCTCTGCTGCATAAATCAAGTCAGATTAAAACATACTTTTCTGCAGTTTAATGTCTCTGATTACTTTAATAACAAAAAACTTGTCAAGATTACATATCACTTATTTGATTACTTCTAAGTTTTTAGATCATTTAAAGGCATATGAATAGAAAAGCAACAAATAGATTCAGTGACGTAGATGAATCTCATAAATCTAATATTTAATGAAAGTAGCCATATGCATAAAACAATACCATATTGCGAGTGAAATTAAATAAAATGGAAACACGACACAACTGACTGACAGCATTAGAATTCAAGGAAATGGTTACTCTGTACATGGTCCAAGCAACTGTAATTCTCTTGTTATTATGTTTTTTACCTGGTTGCTGATTCTTATACAAATGTTTGTCTCATGCCAACACACAAAAAAGTAGATATTAAAAAGTAATACTTTGATGTCATCCTCTTTGCCTTTCTGAATGAGGGTTAAGCATTTTAGCCAGAGTCCTCCTTCTTGCTTAGCTTCTTTATGTGTACAGATTTTAGTATGTTTATCCTATATTATATGTCTTATATCCACTTACGAGGGAGTATATACCCTGTGTGTCTTTCTGCTTCTGGGACACCTCACTCAGGATGATCTTTCCCAGTTCCCACCACTTACCTGCAAATTTCATGATTTCCTTGTTTTTCATTGCTGAGTAATATTCCATTGTGTAGATGTACCACAATTTCTGTATCCAATCCTCAGTTGAGAAGGGAAAGGACAGGGAACAGGTCAGGAGCCTGCCACGGAGGGCCTCTGAAAGGCTCTACCCTGCAGGGTATCAGGGCAGATGCTAAGACTCATAGCCAAACTTTGGGCAGAATGCAGGGAGTCTTATCAAAGAAGTGGGAAATAGTAGGACCTGGAGAGGACGGGAGCTCAGCAAAAAGAGCAACATAACCAAAGGGTCTGGGCACAGGAGTCTTTTCTAGGACTGATGCTTCAACCAAGGACCATGCATGGAGATGGCCTAGAGCCCTTGCACAGATGTAGCCCATGGCAATTCAATGTCCAGGTGGGTTCCATGGTGATGGGAGCAGGGACTGTCTCTGACATGAACTGATTGGCCTGCTCTTTGATCACCTCCCCCTGAGGGGGGAGCATCCTTACCAGGCCACAGAGGAAGATAATGCAGCCACTCCTGATGAGACCTGATAGACTAGGATCAGAGGAAGGAAAAGAAGAGCTCCCCTATCAGTGGACTTGAGGGGGGTTATGGGTGGAGAAGGGGGAGGGAGGGAGCTATAGGAGGGATGCCAAGTGAACAAAGTGTAATTAATAAAAATATAAAAAAAGACAAATAAGTAATACTTCATCCATGAGTGTATACTTCAATAGTATTTCATTAAAAAAAAAAAAACTTTGACCAGAAATTTTTATTTAAATGTCTCTGGATATTTAAACTGTTTGTTATTGTTTTAATTTCTTTACCTGGTTTATTCACTTTATTCACTTTATATCCCCACTGTAGCCTCCATTCGATAAGGACATTTGCTCAACTATGTTCATAGCGGCTTTATTCATAATAGCCAGAATCTGGAAACAACCCAGATGTCCCTCAATAGAGGAATAGATACAGAAAGTGTGATACATTTACACAATGGAATACAACTAAATCAATTGAAAGCAATTGAAAACAACTAAATCATGAAATTTGCAGGCAAATGGTGGGAACTAGAAAAGATCGTCCTGAGCAGGGTAACCCAGACGCAGCAAGAGACATATGCTATATACTCACTTATAAAGTAGATATTAGCCATATAATATAGAATAAACATATTAAAATCTATAGTCCTAAAGAAGAAAAACAACAAGGAGGACCATAGGGAAGAGGCTGAGACATTTAAACTTTTAATATCATTATGTTACAATTTTGTAGTGGGAAACAAATAGAAATACCTAAGTCTCAGAAAAAAAAAAAAAAAAAAAAAAAAAAAAAAACCCTGTGCCCAGATATTTTGGTTCTGTTGCTCTCCTTGTGGAGCTCCTGTTCCCTCCAGGTCTTTCTATCTCCCCCTTCTTTCATAAGATTCCCTGAACTCTGCCCAAAGTCTGGCTATGAGTTTCAGCATCTGCTTTGATGCCCTGCTGGGTAGAGTCTTTCAGAGGCCCTCTGTGGTACGCTCCTGTCCTGTTGCCTGTTTTCTACCTCTCTCAACATCCATCCTGTTTGCCTTTCTGAGTGAGGATTGAGTATCATACCCAGGGTCCTCCTTCTTGATTAGCTTTTTTAGGTGTACAGATTTTAGTATGATTATCCTATATCATAGGTCTAATATCTTCTTTTAAGTGAGTATATACCATGTGTGTCTTTCTGCTTCTGGGATACCTCACTCAGGATGATCTTCTCTAGTTCCCATTTTGCCTACAAATTTCATGATTTCCTTGTTTTTTATTGCTGAGTAATATTCCATTGTGTAAATGTACCACAATTTCTGTATCCATTCCTCAACTGAGGGGCATCTGGGTTGTTCCCAGCTTCTGGCTATTACAAATAAAGCTGCTGCAAACATGGTTGTTATATTGAGACTGATACTCCAAACAAGGACCATGCATGGAGAAAATCTAGAACCCCTGCACAGATATAGCCCATGGAAGCACAGCTTCCAAGAGGGTTTTCTAGTAAGGGGAACAGGGACTGTCTCTGACATGAACTCAGGGGCTGACTCTTTGATTACCTCTGCCTGAGGACGGAGCAGCCTTACCAGGCCACAGAGGAAGACAATGCAGCCACTCCTGGTAAATCCTGATAGACTAGGGTCAGATGGAAGGGGAAGAGGACCTCCCCTATCACTGGACTGGGAGAATGGCATAGGAGAAGAAGAGGGAGGGAGGGTAAGATTGGGAGAGGACAATAAAGGGGCTACAGCTGGGATACAAAGTGAATAAACTATAATAGATAGATAGATAGATAGATAGATAGATAGATAGATAGATAGATAGAAAAAAAAGAAATGTCTAAGTCTTCTTATGTCACTTAATTTTTTCTCATTGTCTTTTCATTTTTTTTCATTCCCTCTTTATTTCCTTCATTGTCCTGATTATTTTTATTTTGTGTGTCCTAGAACATGATCATATGCTCACAGATGAGATTTTTCTCTCTCTCTAGTTGTAATGATCCTGGAACAGACTTCTTCACTTCTTACAAAACTAAGCAACTATTACAGGAGAATAACTTCATGAACTCATAGAACATTGTGGGACAGGCAAGATGCTATAAAATGCTATGTCAAACCTTATAAGGGGCCATGTCAAACCTTATAATCCTGGAGTGGCAACACACACTATAATCATAGTATTTTGAGGCAGGAGAATCCAAAGTTGGACACCAGCCTGAGATACACAGCTATTTGCTAAAAAAAAAAGTCAATACACAAACTTCCTTAATGAATAAAAATTACATGAACATTTTCCTTAAAGCTGCCTTCTCAATAATCTTAACATTTCTTTGTAAGTATACCCTTCCTCCTTACACTGGAAGCCTAGATGTCATTAATCTGATTGTTTAATTCAAAATGACAGTAATAAAGACAGTGTAACTTGCATGGAGATATTTGTTAATAATTTTTAAATATGTTCTTGTAAAACAGAAACCATGACTATTTGATTTGGACACCAATTAGGATACTATAACTTGCATTTGGGGACTTATAAAGACTTTAATTATATTCTTGGTGAACTAGCCCTGAAATATGGTATTTGGAGATGCAAAGAAGAAGCCAATTAAATACAAGATGGCATAAGTAACGCAGACAACAAAACCAATTAGAAGGACTTATCTTCCAGATATTAAAATTATTCCCTATTTTGACCGTAGGAAATTCCTGGTAATCTCTTAAATATGAGTACTGGGAAAAGTGAATCTTTGCTTAAAGATTAAGACATCTATTATGAAAGGATGAAAAGCAATCTTCCTGTATTTAAAGCATTTACTATGGCAGAAATAGTTACACCCATTAGTCTCTGTGTCCCAGGAGGAGACAACAAGACAATCTTCACTAGATACAAGATAATTTTTTTTCAATGATAATGAACATTCAAGGAAACAAAAACACATAAAGAGCTACTTCTGCATCAAACAGTGTTCTAAGTAGCTCATACTCACTCCTCAGAAAATTCATGAGATAAGGAATCATCATCATCGTTGTTGTTGTTTAAGGATGATGAATAAGCCACAGAGCTCATGTCAGAATGACTGTCAGAGCTGGCATGTAACATGTCTGTAGCTCTTCATCCTAGTTCTTCCTATACACCATCAGTGAGAAAGGTGAAATTAAACATCCTTTCTATAGACGGTTTTATGACACACGGATTGATTACAGCTGTAACAGAGGACAGCGATGTCTTTTCTAGGTAGCCTGATATCTTAGAAAACATACAACTTCTGGCATCAAATTAACACGCATTTGTGAACTTACTCAACACTTACCTATTCATTTCACTTTTCAGAGACCTAGTTTTCTCCTACCACACAAATGTGGCAATTGTTATTTTGAGATGAGAATTTAAAAAGGCAGCAGAATATGATTTAAAAAAAAAAGCACCAGTTTTGAATTTCAAAAGACTGCAGTTGTACCTGCAGCTGTTAACTGGACATGTGACACAGGGAAATACACCCATAAACCAATAAATCTTTATAGATGATTCTCTGAACGTACATCTGCGGACAGCCGTCTATACCTCCTGAGAACTTACCTATTCATACTTTCCTGTCAGCTTTCTTGATGACTAGAATAAGGATCAAAAAAAAGTTTTATTTATTTTTCTTTAATTATGTGAATGTGTTCCTGCCTGTGTGGGGGCGTGTGCACAGGACTGCAGATGACTGCGCAGAGGCTATAAACATCAGATCCTCTGGAGCTGGAGTTGTAAGCACCCTAACACGGGTTCTAGGACTCAAACTCCAGTCCTCTTTAAAAGCAGTCAACATTCTTAACTGCTGAATCACGTGTCTAGCTCCAAGAGGTACTTTTTGGCATTAATATACTGTGGTCCTAAAACAGAGCTTGAATGACAGTACCAAGCTTCTGTTTATTTGCTAATTATAAGTTGTTTATGTGTATATCTGTTTTTCCTTGTAATGGCTGTAAGTTAAACGCACACAGAAAAGTAAAGAAAGTAAAGTTCCAGACTTCTGTGCTCCCTACCCACAGCTGACCCAGTCAGATCTTCCCACACATTCTTTTCTCAGGACACAACTTTCTGGAATGTAGATCAATATGTGACATTGAACTAAACTACAACGAAAGACAACAGAATCAGCGTCACTTATAAAAACTTTGTTAAAGATAAAAACTTATTTTCCTCTTATTTTAAGATGGGAAGTGGCAGTTTCCAATTGAAACAAGTTTCTACCTTTAGATATTGTTTTTTCCCCTCTAGTACGTTGGCCTACCAATATTACTGTGTGTTGTGCGATTATTGTGAAATGCGGCCTAGAGGGATAAAGAACATCAGCTTTGCGTCAAACCAACAAGTGTAAAGACTTGTAAGAGCTGATCTGATGGAAGGTCTTAGCTGTTCTGTTCCTCAGTATCCTCAGATGTAAAATAAGAATGATCATACTTGTCTCCTGAGGCCACCAATTGAGTGAAGTCATACAAATTGCCTGTGTATGCACTTAACTTAATTGCACTCATTACATTTACCATCACCCTGAGCTAGTTAAAAGAAATGTGCTAGATGAAAAACTGGACTATTATTTTCCAAATGCTAACTCATTTCAGTCCAAGCAGAACTATTATTTGCAGCTATTTCACTTCAAAACACATAGGTAAGACCATTGAGGAGAAGAAATAAACAGCGATGTCTTCTGAGTCTCTGGGAAGAGATATCAATATTTCATACATATTGTTACAATTTTTGTAATCGATAATAAAACCACATGAAAGTGACAATCCAAAGCACATGTTTATTCTGAATGCTTACAAAATAACAGAAGTTTGAATGCATCTTTCTCTGCCCTCTATAGTCGGTCTACATCACAGATATCCTGGAAGTATGCATATAGCTGCTAAAAACAGCTCAAATTTTGCAGATCTTTTATTTCTGTCCTTAATTTTATAATCATGCGTGTGAGACTGTCTTCACAGGACTAAGAATGAGTGAGGCAAACAACATAAAATAACACAGGAAATAACAGAGTGAGGAAATCATGAAGGAAGTTTTCCCAGTCACTAGTTTCTCAGTCACCATAGGAAAATCAACACAGAGTAAATTGACTTACATTGAACAAGAACCTCCTTGGACTCCATGAAAACTTTTCGAAGAGGGAAGTGAATCTAGATGTCTCAACACAAAGGCCAGCCACTTGCTTCTGAAATCACCAGCAGTGTCCCCTTGCTCATACCACCTCAGCAGGCACACAGCCATAGGCATTCATTCCTTCCTGACAGCTGACTTTTAATCCTGCCTTTAGGCTCAAGCAAAATCCTTTCAAAAATATGTAACATGCAACACTGAAATTTCCAAAAATAAATTACTGCAAAACATTATCTCCTAGGATGACAATATTTTATCTCCCTAAAAAAAAAATCACTTTAAATAAGAGATAAGAGGTAAACTATAAAGTTGCTTTTCACATTCACTAATCCACTAAACAATAAGGCTTCCCAATAGGAATCTCTTCCTTCAGCTGGGATGTGATCACTTTGGGAAGAAACACAAATTTGAGAGCCACAGGAAACAAAAGACATGCGCTAGAGAGCAACAATTGCAATCGCCTCAGATTTCAGGAAGTAAACGAACACTATGTAATCCAGACTGTCCCAGACAAAACTGAGAATCAGGGGGCTGACAGCAGTATTGCAGAGATCCCATGGAAAACCCTGTTTGCTGTTGCTCTCGGTGATAGCACATAGTATGTCAAAAACTTTCTCCCGACTCCTTAAAAATGATTTTTAAAAAGCAATATCAATTATTCTTATTCAAAGAAAATCATTTAATTCTAGAATTTCACTAGTTTTTATTTTTTAAGTGCCAAAAACTGTTAAATTTGTTGATAAACTTGCTAAAAATACATAAATGGGGAACATTATTCTCCATGTAAACATGTGAGAACAAAATATAAAACTACCATATTTGGTTCTTCACAAAATATTGTCCCTAGGGTTTTTATAAGCATAAGGCCTCCTCACCTCACTGTGTTCAACAAGAGCTTGTTTACTCAGTACAGATTTAATGAGCCCACCGTACGCTAGGCATTGTGTGAAGTCCCAAATACACACACACATACACACACACACACACACACACACACACACACACACTTCTCCTTATGAAAAAAAAAATGCAGGATCTGGATACACAACTCGACCCGTAAAGCACTTACAAAGGTAAGGAAGTGAGTGTGATCCCCAGAACTAACATGACCAAAAGCTGGGCACTGTGGCAAGATCATAGACAAAGACAGGCAGGCAGGTCCCTGCAGCTCACTAGCTGCCAACCTAGCCTGCTTGGTAAAGCTCCAAACCAGTGAGAACCCCTGTTGCAAGCACATGATGAAAGGTACCTAAAGAATGACACCCGAGGTGCCCTTCACATGCATGTACAGCTGTCCATATGGCTGAACACACATACACACAAAAGAGATTAATATGTGTGTGCACCAGCGTATAGTAGTTAATCTTACTGTGTCAAATTCTCTCTCAATACTAGCTTTCCAGGGACCTCTGTAAGCAAGTGAAGTTCATATCATCTGACTGTATATAGGTAAATTTTGACCAACCATATTGAATGTTAAAATATTTAAATAAATGTGGAGGGGAGGAATGACAAAGAAACAGTACCCTTAATTAACTATACATCAAATCGCATTTGCATACCAAAGACAAGTTCATTTCCACAGAGGCTGCTCAAATTAATCCAACTCAAAATTATGAACAAGCTGATCCAAACTTGATCCTTCAGATCTGTAGGCAGAGAAAATTAACAAAAACTGAAGCAAAAACTCAAAATTCTGACATGAGCCAGGACAAGAGATAAGCGAGGAGCACAATCCTAGAGTTAACGAAGACCAGTGAATGCCTTGGGTTATCTTCATGTTTTTCAGAAAACACTTAGAGAAAAATGAGTTTTTCTCTTTAATTATATATATATATGCATGTATGTGTGCATACACATATGGAAATATTACATGCTGAGTCCACTTAGTGTTCTTTAGATGCATACATATATATTTTTAAGGGATGACCATTTGGTACTGGATAACCAATTAATGGTCTCATTCCTGGAGAAGAAAGATTGTTCCTCTCTCAAGAGAATTTCATTGCCTGTACATCAGGCATATATAAAGGAAACTGAAAGAATTAGGGGTTATAGACTAAAGGAAATAGCATAATTATCCTCTATAAAAGGTAACAATTATTGCTATGGACAAATATGAGCAAATGTCATCATTAGATTTCTGGGGGGTTTTTTCAAGAAAAGTAATAAATTCATATTATTGTGTGAAATTTCATAATTTTTGCACATCAGTTCAATGGTTTTTTTTTAAATGAAAGACTTGGTTTCCAAAACCAAAAACATGTTTTAATGGTCTTAAAAGAATAAATCTGTAAAATATATCTACTCCTCTTAGCTTGAATAAATGATATATATCAGAAAAACTCCCAGCATTTATCATATTTAATTGTCAAAGACTGAATGTATCTACCTAAGATCAGGTACAATATAAGAATGTCTGTTTATTTCTGTTCAAAATTATAGTAGCAGTTTTAGCCAGAGCAATTATATAGGAAAAAAGAAGAAAAAGGCTACCAGATGGTAAGGAAGAAATGAGATTATCTCTAATCACAACTAACACAATCTTGTATATAAAAAAAAAGTTAAGGAATCCAACCAAACACACACACACAAACACACACACACACACACACATACACACTTACCACAGCTAACAAATGAATTCAATAACATTGGAATATATGATACTAGGCCATGTATCAATTTTTCATACTCAAACCTTTATGAATAGTGTTAAAAAACAAATGGAAGATTAATATACTAAAAACGGCAAAACCTTTTAAAAATAAAACATAAATCATCATCATAATTTGAAAGAATGTTGTTAGGATGATAGAACTACCCAAACTTATTACAGATTTAACATGGTCACTATAAAAATCACAACTGATATGTCACCCCAAAATTAACATGTTAACCCCAAAATTCATATAAAAATACAAGAAACCAAAACAAACTTGAAAAAGATGAACAAAGTGGAAGATTCATGCTTTTTGCTTTTAAAATTGAGTGTGGTACCAGCATAGTGGTAACCATACTGATGAATGCAGTGTAATTGTGACTCTAAGAATAAACGCATTCATCATCAGCCAATTTTCAACTAGGACCAATGTAAGAACAGTCTTTCCAATAATCTGTTTAGGGGATAATTGAATATTCACATTTGTAAACTAATTAATTAGAACGCATATCATCAATGAAATTAAATTGGATTGAAAAGTTTATTTTAAGAGTTAAAGTTATAAAGTTCTGATAAAATGAAAATAAGTATAAACTTTCATGACCTTGTGTTAGGTAACAGCTTCTTAGTTAGGACATTAAAAGAACAGATGAAATAAAGAAAAAATATACTTCATTAAAATTGTACTTCAAAGAAAGCATATAAAATTTTTAATGGAAACCAAAATGAAAAATGGTGGTAATGTCAGAATATTTGACTACAAATTATGCTACAGATCCTATAGGGATAAAACATCATGATAGTGGCACAAAAATAATCATAGATCAATAGAACTAATAGAGAAAGTTGATTCTTACTAGATACCCCAAACAAATATAAGATAAAAGACAGCTTTTTCAACAAATGTTACCAGAAAAAGCATATTCACATGAAGACAACTGAATATAGACCCAACCTCATTCTATGCAAAAATCAATCAAAGATGAATCAAATATCTTAATCTAAGATCTACTAGAAGAAAACACAGGTAACATAATTCAAAATAAAGTCATAGATACGGACTTTCTGAAAAGGACTCTGAAACTAATAACTGACAAATGTAATTGCATGAAATTAAAAACAAAAAAATTAACAAAATGGAAAGATACCCTGCAGAATGGGAAAGATATTTGGAAGCTATTCATCTAAAAAGGGACTAATAACCAGAATATATAAAGAACTCAATAGCAAAAAAATAAGTAATCCAATCAAAATATGTACAAATGAATTAAGCAGACCATTCTCCAAATAAAAAGTACAAATAATAAATATATGAAATTCAACATGCTTAGCCTTTGGAGAAACACAAAACAAAATTACAAAAGAACAAAATGGAAATCTTATGCCAGTAGAAACAGCTATCACCAATATATATATATTATAGATACTCCTAAAAAATCTAAAAGTAGAAAGGCAAAATAAGCTTGTTATACCATTCTTAGGCATATAAAGAAAAGAATCTCAGTCAGTATGCCAAGATATGCTCGTGTTTAAGTGTGAACTGATATATAGAGGTAGTACATAACGCAGTGGAATTGTATTCAGCCATAAAACAAAGAAAAATTAATCCATTTTCAAAAGAAATGGTGCAACTGGAGCTCATCATGTTAAGCAAAATAAGAGAGACTCACTCAGTAACAAACGGAACAGGAACTTGTGTCTCTGCCTTCACTTCCTGCCATTGTCCTTCACAGCAGCTCACAGTCCTGCTTGACACTGCTTATCCTCCATAATCCCTCAAGGAGTACGTGTCTAACTGCTGAGCCTTGTCTCCCGCCAAGACTGAAGACACAGAGATAAGTCTGTCATCTAGCTGTAACCATTTGGACTTCAGAAGCAGAAGAGCCTGAAAGGGCAAACCCCGCCCTCCGATGAGGACAGCTGTTAAGATAACGAGGTGTCACCCTGGAGCAAGTGATCACTTTCTGAGAAGCACCCTATGCTTTCAAGTCCTGTAGAGTAAGAACTGAGACTAAGATCTATCTGACCACGCCTCGAGCAGGACGACTTCAGGATGCATCTCTCTTGCCCTCTGTTCAAACTTACAGCTCTTGTCAGTACCCTGAAGATAGTCTTGCTGGGGTCCCCAGACCCTTTACCTTGCTCCTATTCCCAGTATGAACATTTTGGATACATTTTTTTTCTCTGCGCATTTTTGCAATTAGAAAAATAATAACCCAAACTTAGGAAAACAAGTAAGTACATTTTTCATATGTAGAATATACATGCATACACACAGAGAGACATATATATACATATATACATATATACATATATACATATATACATATATACATATATATATACATAGAATATACATTCATACACACAGAGAGACATATATATATTTATATATTATATATATAATTTTTTTGAGACAAGGCTTCTCTGGATAGCCTTGGCTGTCCTGAACTCGCTTTGTAGACCAGGCTGACCTGAAACTCACAGAAATCCACTTGTGCACGGATTAGAATTTCTTTTAATGTAAAAAGTACAAGTGAGGATATTTTGATGAGAAAGAAAACTTGTATAAAAGGAAAGGGAGAAAGAAGAGGAAATAAAACAAGATACTGAAGTTTGAATATGATCCAAAGATTATATGCATGTATGTAATTCATAATGAAACCTATGACTTTATACATTTATTGTACAATAATTAAAAGGGGCCAACATGGAGTGTCTTTCCAAGGTTTTCCCCACCTTATTTTGTCATAGGTTTTCTCATTAAACCTGGAGCTTACCAATTTTTCCAGACCAGCTAGAAAGCTAGCCCTAAGCATTCTCCTGTCGCTGTCTCCTCAGAGCTGAGGCTGAAGGCATTTCCTATGTCTGGCTTTTTACCTGAGGCTGAGAATGCAAACGCAGGTCCTCCTCATGCTTACACAGCTAGCACTCTACTAACTAAGAGTCTCTTCCCATGCTTTATAAAATTCTGTATGATGATAATTAAAATGAGAATCATAAGGAAAAGTCAAAGTGATTTTTAGAGCAAATTTATGGGGGTGGAGTTCTGATCTAACATTAAACATTAGAAAGACAGAACTGATCTCTATCCTTCATCAAAATCTAACCAAGAAAGCCAGGAATGGTGATACACATCTATAATCCCAACGCTTGGCAGGCCGAGACAGAAGAACCATGGCAAGTCCAAGGATAGCCTAGGCTACAGAGTGAGTTTCAAGCCTCAGAGACCTTCTCCGCCCACCCCACCCCCCAAAAATAAGGAAGGAAGGAAGGAAGGAAGGAAGGAAGGAAGGAAGGAAGGAAGGAAGGAAGGAAGGAAGGAAGGAAGGAAAAGGACTGGGCCAAGTTCAGAGAAATAACTATTTTAAATATTTTAGCCTGCTGAATTAGTTGAATCTTCTTCCCTGCATCTCTAACATGTCACTTAGCCAAGGTATGCTAATGTTGTGAGACTGGCTAATCAGAAAGAAGCAGAAAGAGAGAGAGAGAGTCATAGGTGCAAGAGGAGCTGAGCAGCTACAGAGAGCTAGATTCCTCCTCAAGACATCCTAAGAACCAGAAGAAGTTCACCTCTGGTAACAAAGTCATGGCAACAACTCATCTTAAACATCATAGTTTCATTTTACTCCATCACTCATTCCCCAAAACTGATGTGTGTGGCAATCATGTACTGCTAACAGGATCTGGGGCACCGAAGTTCACCCTTACCCTTTTAATTGAAAATCTTTTGTTCATATATCTCCAAGAAACAGAAATTTAATTGATTATTGTAAGTTCTCTTTCAAAATTCTATGATCCACAGAAATAGATGTATCCTATAGACATTTGGAATAATGCAGCACAGATTCAGAACTGTGAAAAATCTAATTATCAGAGAAAGAGAGATTGTCCAGTGGTTAAGAGCACTGGCTGGTCTTCCAGAGGACCAGCATATGATTCCCAGAATCCACATGGTAGCTAATTATCTAGAACTCCAGTTCCAGGGATCTGTTACCCTCTTCTCGCTTCCATGCACACAGCACGCATGTGGCACACAAACACGCATGTAGGCAAAACACCCATACACATACAAGTTTTTAATCCTTTTATAAAATTTCTAGTTTTCTACCCCTATTATTTAGGATTGTAATACCACCTAGATGACATCCATTATAAAAGCCCTGCGTACGTATTATTGTTGATCTCCCTTTTTAACTTTATAAAGAAAATAAAGTTACCATTCTGGAAGGTTGGGAGCAGGGAGCATTGGCCTGACTCTGACAAAGACTTTGTGGAAAATGGAAGCACAATGGCCAGGGCGTATGAGAAGAGACCACATCACCAACGGGAAATCAAAAAAAGAAAGAAAGAATGAGTGCTGTGTGACCTAAGATCCATCTCCTAAAGATCTAGTCTCATCTCACCATCACCACATTGAGGACCAAACTTGTAATATATGAATTCTGGGGTGACACTCAAACTCTGCAAACTGAAGCAGTCTTTTACTTACTTTTCCCTCTTCCTTCCTTCCTTCCTTTCTTTCTTTTTTTGAGATAGGATCTTGCTATGGAGCCCAAACTAATCTCAAACTCGTAATGCTCCTGCGTCAGCCTCCTATATGCTGAGGATCACAGGCATGAACCACCACGAAAGGCCCTGTCACTCAACTTCAAAGATGAGAAAACTAATGTAAATTAAGATGAAGTAGCTTGTCAAAACTCACAGTGAGTGACAAAATGAAGATTGAGTACAGGCACTTCGCCCCAGAGAGAGCCCTTCTATTTCATTATCTTTCTTTCTTCAACTGTAAAATAGCTTGAATGCAAAGGTCTGAGTAAACAATAAAGATTTTGCACATAGTAGGTACACGATAATATGTTTTTATATTATTTTTATTAACACAGACAAAGCTGAATGGTCATAAACTGAAGCAACCATAAATGCCATTGTTGCAGTTTTAAATACAAATGTTTTATTTATTTATTTATAATAATTTATTCACTTTATGTCCCAAGTGTAGCTCCCTTCCTCATCTTCTCCCATTCCCACCGTTCTCCCTCCCCTACTCCACAGAAAGGGGAAGAGCTGAAGGGCTACCACCTGACTCTAGCCTATCAAGCCTCATCAGAACTGCCTGGACCCTCTTCTGTGATCTGGCAAGGCCGCCCTACCAGGGGGGAGTGATCAAAGAATGGGCACTAGAGCTCCATGACAGAGACAGCCCCTGGTCCTCTTACTAAAGAATCCACATGAAGACTGAGCTGCCAGTCTGTTACATCTGAGCAGGGGGTCTAGGTCCTCTCCATGCATGGTCTCTGGTTAGTGCATCAGTCTCTGCAGGGCCCCTTGGGCTCAGGTTGTTTAGTTTTGTTGGTCTCCTTGTGTGGCTTCTGTCCCCTCTGGGTCCTTCTATCCCCCTGTTCTTCCATAAGACTCCCTTCACTCTGCCCCAATTTCAGCTGTGAATCTCATCATCTGCTTCGATTCCCTGTTGGGTGGAGACTTTCAGAGGACATCTATGGTAGGCTCCTATCCTGTTCCCTCCCTTCAGCCTCTTCCTGTGTCTATTCTATTTGCCTTCTGAATGAGAATTGAGCATCCTCCCTGGGGTCCCCCTTGTTATTTAGCTTCTTTAGGTTCTGTGGGGTTTGGTATGGTTATCCTGTATTCTATGACTATATCTGCTTAGAAGTGAGCATATGTCATGCATGTCTAGTGCTCCCTGGCTCCAGGGTCTCTAATTTAGTTACTCCTTTGCAGGGTTTTAAATGTAGCTTTCTATTTTGATAAGTGGAATTTCCTGAGGAGAAAGGGAGCTTGTCTTTTTATTTGTGGTTACATCTATTGCATTCTCTAACACAGTGCCTGGAACAACAAAAAAAAAGGCAATAAATGTTTATGAAAGAAAAATGTGAAGGCAGAACTAAAATAGAAAACAAGAAGGACAAGACAGAAAGTGAAGAGGATATACAAAATCAGTGCAAAACTAACCTCAAAAGCAAGAATTAAAATAGACTATTCCCATCTCAATGAAATTTTCATTTTATAAAGAACATTCCTGTACATAGAAACTATTGCAAACCATATTCAAATTTTAGTGACATTTGATAGTTTTCATTTTTGAAAGTTTGGATAAAGTAAGTATAAGACAGTATTTTGTCCATTTTAGTTTAGGCTCATTTACAGTCTGTAAGACAGGCAACACTTTTATACCATGAGATGGTCTCAATTTTTCTGAAGAAAGCAGCATGACGTTTTTTTTAGTTTAAACACAAGTGCCACTAGTGAGCTCCCAGTTGAATCGTACTCGATGCGCAGCATGTGCAAACCCTTTGAAAGAAAGGCCTCTGCGAGATCTAAGCCTTGTCAGCTGCCCAGCAGCCCGGCCTAGGTCCGGCAGCTGTGTGTGGTGAGCAACACTGCTAATGCAGCTGTCAAAAACCAAATACTTTGCTCATCACTTCAATAGTGAATCCATGAACATCAGCTAAGTTCTGACTACCATGTGCAAAAGAGAAGTGGAGCAAATCATGTTTGAAAATGGATATACTACTCCATATTCCGTAATCTTAGAATAAGTACAAAATACAGTTATCTTTTACAAAAGGAAAAAGTATCTTATCTATATATTCACATAACCCATGTTATTTATCATGACCTTTACATTTTTATATTTTGTTTAAAGCGTAGAAATCTATATTCGAATAGTTGAAACTGAAAAAAATAAATGAGAAAGTAGATATGTTGATTATATTAATTTAACCATTCAATTATATGTTTGTACATATAAATATATATATATCTTCTTATATACTTTATAAATATTGTATATCTTATAAATATACGCAATTATTTTATTTTTGAATTTAAAAACAAGAAATTCAGCAACATCAGTGCATCTGAATGGTTTTTAAAGCCAGTGAGCAGACAATAGGCAGTTTTGGATGAAAGGCATAAAGTTCGGGGAGCTAAAACAACACACAGCAGGTAAGTGACAGCAAAGATGACAGTGATGTCCCTGCCACCTACAGCAATATCAGGTCCTGACACTGTCATAATATACTGGGATATGTGAGCTAAAGATGGCCAAAATAATTCTCATGTTTCAGAATTTTTTGAAAATTTAATAAAATTCAGTCATTGATTTATTAATTCAAGACATCTATTAACCAGTGAAACATGAAATAAGGTCCAGCTATGCAGGATTACAGGAAATCAGTCTCCACACTTTCCCCATTTTCCATGGGACAGATATAAATTTCAAAGAGCACTAAGAGCACAGCATCGGAAGAGATTCATAGCAGAGTAACATTTATGCTGAGTTGAGATCACTAGGAGGGACATAATGAGAAAGTCTGGTGCAAAGGTTAAGAAAGGGGAGAGTTCTCGACAATCAACAGTCTTTAAGCAGGATGATGTGACGAAGTCTCTGTTTTGAGGGGAAATAAACGCTGAACAATTGTTAAGCAAGAAAGACCGCAGCGGGAAGAAGTCGTAACAGAAAGATGAAATGAAGCACAGTGCTGATAGGTCAGAAAAGTGACAGCACAGTTCAAGAAGAGAATGTTGGCAGGTAGGGCTGAGAGCCTGATGATAAGGTCAGAGTGGCTTCTTTGGGAGAAGTGACATGATTTGAGAAATCATGGGACCTGATCGAGTGCTTATTGGGAGAACCATATAACCATCCCTCAATCTTACGTATTGTCAGCTCCCGGGGTTAGGTAATGCTTAAAGCGCGGATTATCTCATGGAAAGGTGAGGATCCTGACCTAGACTGGATTCTGAGATAAGGCTGGGTCAAGAAACAAAACACCAAACTGTAACCAATAACAAAATAGTCATATACATATATATATATATACTATATATATATTACACTCAATTGAAGTATATTCAGACCATAGAGATTCTATAAATTCTGTAATAGTCAAAGGCTCTGGAGAGTCCTTAAAAAAAAAAAAAATCACAGAAATTGAACTTTTTCTCCAGCTAGGCAAACGTGGGAGAAAAATGATGCCGTTATAAAATGTAGGCTACTAAAACTTAGATGATTTTCTAATTGGTCAGGCCCAAGCTTTTCCTGATGGAAGGATCGTCTGGCTGCGAGGATAAGATCAGTGCTCTGCTCTGTCTCAGCTCTGCCCGGCATGCTAGTTTCCAGTGCTTTGTTCAGTAAATTGGCACATTTGAATGAAATTCGCGTATTCTGTGCCTGGAGGACTTTAACATGTAAAGAAACGGTCTGTACACAATGATATTTTTGGAATTTTTTTTTTAATTTGCTTTGTTTAGGTTTTTTTTAACTTACTCTTTGGGGTTTTTTTGTTTTTGTTTTTGTTTTTTTTTGCTTCTATGTCATGTTTTCTGATTTTGTGTTTTTATGGGATTTATTTGTGTTTGTCTCTGTGTGTACATGTGTGTGCCTATGTATGCCTTTCCTCAAGCTCTTCCTTTGTTTTCTTTTTGTTTGTTTGTTATTGTTTCTTTCGTTTTATCCTAGTTTGTCTTTTTTTATTTGTCTGTCTATGTTTTTAAGGAGGAAATATCAGAGTTAATGAAATGTAACTGATAATAAAAATAAACATAAATAATATATATATACATAAAAAGGAGGAAATAGTAGAGTGGTGGGAAGAACGTAGGAGGGCATGAGGGAAGAGAACCATGATCAGAACATATTACGTGAAAATAACTTCATTTCAAGTAAAATAAATTAAATTATAAAAAAAATAGTCGGTAAGGAACACACAACTAAGGCACATTGTGGCCAAAAAGTCCCAGAAGCTATTGCACCACATATGGATTATTCAGTAATTCCATCAAGTCACAGACAAAAAAAATACATATAACAGAAACCTAAAAATAATACAGAGAATGTAAAAACGCATGCAGATCACTTTTCATCAATGTTCACTTGTACTTTTTATATACAATTTGAAACAATCCATGTGTACTGGATACTCATCATATGTGAGATACTATGGTCTATATTTCACTCTGTTACTAATCTAACAACTGTGGAGGTAGGAATTGCTATCCCATTTTAGAGATAAATAAACTACGGCTTAGAGCACTTAAATGTTTCATTTCAGCTTGTTCACTAGCAATAATAAGACCAAATATGATTTTCTGAAACCATAACCTCAGAGTTTCACAATGCTACAGAGAGAAATGAAGACTCAGTCTGACCTCTGAACTTGTGCTAAGACATCCAAAATTACATGAAGTGAATCAGAAAATGAAGAAGACAGCATGATTTATAAGAGGTATTATCATGGTATTTAAACAACAAAATGCATTTCATTATGAAGGAGAAAATAAAGAAAAATAAAGAAAAAAACTGAGTATGTTTAAGTCAACACTTAACAGCTAGTTACCCCTGTAAATTATACTGCGTACATCACACACTAAGTTTCCATGTCAATCTCACATTCTAAAGGGAAGATATTCCTAGTAATATTAGAAGATCATGTCCCAATATCTGATACAGGGCCTGTTACCCAATTAGAATGCAGACCTAAACACAATGGATCCTCTCTGGCAGAGAATGAGAAGAGAAAAACAGTGGATAAGCTGAGATAACATCACTGAGAAAAGGAGTCAAGCTGCATAAGAGAACCTGAGAGTCAGCATTCTAGGGAAATGAAAGAAACTCTCAAAGGAATTATTGAATCCCAAAACAAATTAGAACACTGAAAGCACGCTCAACAGCATCAGACAACCTATCAAAACTGGATCCTCTCAAGTCCAAACAGCTGCTGTATGTGTCATCAGGTTGCTGAGACAGAAGACACAATTATAATTTTAGTGACAACTGTAAAAGTACAATGACTTGTGAGGACCGGAAAAAAAAATGCTGAGAATCAGGGAAACTATTTTACAGGAAGTAGAATAGCATTGATCAGCATGATTTTTTTTTCAATCATTCTTCAAGAAATATTTATTGAGGTCACTCTTCTGGGTACTAGAAATACAGTCAAGTAAATAAAACAAAATTTCTGCCCTTATAGAGTAAAATTCCCTCTAATAAAAAAATTTTTAAAGAGCTAAGTTCTATGAAGATAAATTACAAAGTGAAAATGAGGAGAGTGGGAGACAGGCACAGGGGAGACGTACTTCTAAACGAAACTGAAAGAAGAGGTTCCAATGAGCATTTAACGTCCAAGAAGTCTGAAGAACATATGGGGAGTGTGTCACATGGACACAGTGAAAAATATAGAGAAGTTCACACAAAGCCCCAAACCAAGTGCACTACTCCTAGCAGCATATGGGGGAACTTAAGAGGCCATACATGTAACAGAGAAAGAGGGAACAACCACAGAACACACAGCACACACACAAAATGGCAGTAAATAGATCATCCTGAGTGAGGTATCCCAGAAGCAGAAAGACACACATGGCATATACTCACTTATACTCACTTATAAGTGGATATTAGACATATAATATAGGATAAACATACTAAAATCTGTACACCTAAAGAAGCTAAGCAAGAAGGAGGACCCTTGGTAATATGAACAATCCTCACTCAGAAAGGCAAACAGGATGGAAATCGAAAAAGGGAGAAAACAGGAAACAGTACAGGAGCCTACCACAGAGGGCCTCTGAAAGACTCTACCCAGCAGGGTATTAAAGCAGATGCTGAAACTCGTAGCCAAATTTTGGGCAGAGTGCAGGAAATCTTATGAAAGAAGGGGGAGATAGAAAGACCTGGAAGGGACAGGAGCTCCACAGGAGAGCAACAGAACCAAAAAAATTCTGGGCCCAGGGGTCTTTTCTGAGACTAATACTCCAACCATGGACCATGCATGGAGATAACCTAGAACTCCTGCACAGATGTAGCCCTTGGCAGGATCTCAGTATCCAAGTGGGTTGCTTAGTAATGGGAACAGGAACTGTCTCTGATGTGAATTCAGTGGCTAGCTCTTCGACCACCTCCCCCATAGTGGGAGCAGCCCTACCAGGCCACAGAGGAAGACAATGCAGCCAGTCCTAATGAGACCTGATAGGCTAGGGTCAGATGGAAGGGGAGGAGGACCTCCCCTATCAGTGAACCTGGAGAGGGGCATGGGAGGAGATGATGGAGGGAGGGTCAGATTGGGAGGGAATGAGAAAAGGAGCTACAGCTGGCATACAAAGTAAATAAACTGTAATTAATATAAAAAAAGAAAAAAGAAAAAAATTAAAAGGCAGTAAGTAGAGGTGAAACCATGCATGACTGTGTGGCCATTAGAACTTAGTTCGTGTAAAACAGAAAACTTGAACAGGACCTTTAGAAAAAAAGTAATGTCTGCAGAATGTGTGAAGCTACATTAGTTATCTGAGAATAAGGAAACCAGAGTAAAGAGTAACTAGCCCCAAACCTCACAGCTACCTACAGAGCACAGGGATTCAAAGCTCCTGAGTTCTGGGTTCCAACAAATTCAGCTGTTAACTTAAGCAAAGGAACTGAACTGGAACTACCTGGGTTGAAAGGCTGTCTAGATCCACTTGGGCTTTTTCTCCTATTCTAAATGGGAAACAGGAAAACATCTGTATCAGAGCAATAGTAAGGGTTAAATGAACATCCAGAACACTAAGCCATTAGTGTTTTGTTAAGTATCTACTCTTGTTCAGTGTGTTGCAATGAAGGGAGAAATAAATGGATACTGCTAAGAAACCTTCGAGGTAGCAGCAGTTACATTATTGCACTACACAGCATTTAGCATTTATAGATTCTTTGTATTTATAGACTCTGGCTGAGGTTGTCCATACTGAAAAGAGATAGTGTGTAGCTTAAAAAGCAATACTAAGCAATGGGCTTGAGCTCTCATTCCATCATAGGTATGTTACTTTCTGCAAATTATTTAAACTCTAAAGTTTCCTTATCTCCAAAATAGAAGCAACAAAAGCATCTATGGACAAGCCTGACAACATAGCATGTAATCAACAAATGTCATTCATTGTTATTACCAGATTGTGGAACTATTTATTAAATATACTAAATTGGAGGACATTTTTGGACTGACTACAATAGCATTCCATCTTGGAGTCAAAAGATTCACTTTGATCCTAGGTACAGGTGTTTATTCAGAAGAGTGGGGGATGTGACCGACTACTCACAACCTTTACTCCAGCAGCAGTAATACAGATATGCTCAAATAAATGACTACTGCAAAACTGAATGACACCTCACACAGGAATAAGAAATTGGAAAGTTAATGAAAACAAGAGGAAGTGCATACAAAAAGTAGCAACACAGAAAAGGCATTTTTCTCCCGATATATGCACAAGAACTTTTATTTATATATATAAAAGATACATTGCATTTTACCTTCCAAAAAGTGAGCAAGACAGACCAAGTGTAATTCTCATGAAATATAATATTAACAAATATGAATTAAATATAAATTAGGACCTAAGGGTGAGTCAAAGGAATTTACTTTCATCTACTGGAAAATTGTCGCATAACTAGAACCTTTACTACCATCTGCCAAAAGCTGTAATGAATATACAGATTTAAACTTTTATGTGATACTAATGCTGTCCCCTAGGGTGAACATGTACAACTATATACCAGCAGTTCTGTTTAATAAATAAAGTGTTTGTCATAAAAGTGGACTGTAATGAAACTGTGATAAACGCTGAACATGTAGTTTAAGAAACTACGGCTCCAGCCCCCTTATCCCACAGAAGCTCACGGCCAAGTAAACTTACAGTTACATTATGGTCTAGCAAGTGTGCTCCGGGGATGGGCTCCTACCCTGGCTAGTAGGGAGTCTGTGTTAACAGGTTTGCTCATACTTAAATGGCTGTGATTATACAAAATAAGACAGCAAGCCCTAACCATCTGGAGCAGGTTGATGCTCATTACTGTCTCTTTGCTTCAGCTGAGAGAAGACTTAATCTGAAGACAATGAAGTCACAGCACGTTTGCTTCCAGAGCCAAACTGTCCTTCACAGTGAGTGGCCCTGCTAGGAAGGCCTGGTGATTTATCCTCCTGGAAGGAGAGAAGAAGATGGAAATGCGGGAGAGTGAGACGGAGGTAGCTGGGGAGGTCTTCAAAGCAGATGCAGCAGGAAAAAAACGGAGGCAGTACAAGGAGGGAAGGAAGAGTGTACTTGGAGAGCGACAGGGTCTTCATAGTAAATGCACAGTGGTGAGCATCTACAGGAAAATACGATAGCCACCCCCACACCCCCCAAAAAAAGAAAAATGAAAGAACACAAGGAGGATACAAGAGAGAGAAAAGGATGCTTGGAAATGAAGAGAAAAATGTAGTATTTATCTAGACACTGAGAATATAGAGTAATCTATGAGGCTCTTGCAATAGAGAACACAGACTGATTTTATTTTATTTTTTAAGATCCAGCATCATTTTGTGTCCATGGCTGGCTCCCTTATGTAGACTAAGCTGACCTCAAACTCACAAAGATTAGCTTGCCTTGGTCCCCAATCACTGCATAGCAGTGGAACACAGAATGCTTGGAAGAAATTTGACACCACACTCACAAATGTTAAAATTTCAAGTGCTGTATTTGTTTAAACATTAGCTTTGTAGCTTCTTTGAATCAGATAAAGTCACTAGTCTCTGTAATTTCACAATCTTTAACGTGAGTGAGACAAATTGCACCTAGTTTTAATGGTCTGCGCATTTCCTGATCTAAGCATGTAAAACTGACAATTCCTCTCTCAGACAGACTCGTAAAATAATATACAATAAATTTGGTGTGCAGTTGGCTGGATGAAGGAATGATGTTAAAGAACAGAGTGGTTTCAGCTTCATGAAAGAAACATCTAAATATTAACATGAGAATTCTAGAACCAAAGACAGCTCATACCCTAGCTATCCCCACCTCAAAAAAAAAAAAAAAACAAGTAGAAACTAGTTGCCTTTTCATGCTGTGATGACAGAAAAGATCATCCTTTTCTATACCTCTGTCAAGAGAGTACTTGTTCCTTCTTCAAAGTGCCTGAATTTAAATATGTTGAAGACAAAACTGAAAGCTCCTATCAAATCCTCCCCATATTTTCCCACACAAGGACCAACGTTTTAGGTCATATAACTTGTGTCTAATTTCAGTCCTAAAATTTGTCTAAAGCAATCATGGTGAATATTGTCCTATCCCCCTTTTCTCTAGGCCTGACCAAATCAGCTCCTGGGTCCCAGTGACATTTTTGAATTAGGAATATATGCATGGTTTAAGTTGTTCTGGGAATACTGAAAAAAATTATCCTCACATGGTAGCTGGTATAAGGCCATCTCTCCCACTGGACAGAACAACAGCAACAACAGAGCCCAGCCTGAGGAAGAAAAGCTGCAGGGTGAAACACGGGCTGCAGGAAGCCGTGGAGCAGGAACTCGGACTCCTGGTGGTATATTTGATTCACTGAACAAAACTATCTGATGACCCAGCCTGTCAATACTGAATTTTGAGGGTTACAACATTTTCTTGCTATTTAAGGCAGCCTTAAGATGAAAGGATTTAACAACGATCAATGCCACGAATTAAGCATTTGTGTGTGTGTGTGTGTGTGTGTGTGTGTGTGAGCATGTGTGTGTGCGTGTGTGCTCTCTCACTCTCTCTCTCTCACACATATGTATTATTTCATAAATGTTAAATAACTAATTGAAGATTGGTGAAGAGCTACAAAAAGCAAAACTATGCTTCAAACCTAGGTTTTTCATTTCTTTAAATCTTTTAATGAATGAGTGTTTCGCCTACATATATGTATGGGCAACTTTACATGCCTGGTGGCTGCAGGGATCACACGAGGGCATTAGATGCACTGGAACTGGAGAGTTACAATGGTTGTGAGCCACTATGTGGCTGCTGGGAACTGCAACCAAGGCCTCTGTAAGAAGATGTGCCCTTCATGACTGAGCCATCTCTCCAGCCCCTCAAACCTAGACTAAAAATATTTTTTTAACCAGGAAATTGATATGGCTTAAGTGGGTAGAGAGGCTTGCTGCCATGACTGACAATCTGCATTCTATCAACAAGGTAGAAGCCAAAGAAATAACTCCTGTGGTCTTAGTAAACAGAGAGCAGGGGCAGAGAAGGGGGAGGAGGGAAGGGCAAAGGGAGACAGACAGAGTGAGACACAGAAGAGGGAAGGGGCAGATGATGGAAAAGAAGGGGAAATAGAGAGGTAAAGTGACAGAGACAGACAGAAAAAGAGGCAGAAGGACAGACATAGAGACAGTAAAACAGAGCTAGGTCAGAGGTAATATTTGTTTGCTTCTTTGTTTGTTTTGGGGGGCAGTGTTTTTCTGTGTAGTCCCGGGATGTCTTGAACTCACTCTGTAGACCACTCTGGCCTTGAATTCAGAGACTTGTCAGCCTCTGCTTCCCAGGTGCTGGGACTAAAGGCCTGGCTCTAGGGAGAGGTAATTTTTTTTTTAATTTAAACATATCTAAGGATGATATCATTTCTACTGTTTCACTACAGGATTTGTCCTGACAAGCTAGTAATTCTGTGTCAGAAAGGTATTTCTGTTATATTTTTAAAGTTCCAAAGACCAGACTCTAACTCAATGCTTTACAGAGTGTTAAGTTGTTTTTTTTTTCTTGACTTCCCATGTCTTCTTTGGTAGGATGCCATCAAAGGAAAGCTGTAGGAACTAAAGACTGAAACTGGATATTATGAATATTATAGCAAGAACATACTTATTAATTATGCGATAGACTCCAGACCAGCAGCTGTGTCTGCTCTGTCCAATGCTTTACCATCAGTGCCAAACAAAATATTAAGATATAGTAGGTGCCAATAAATGAATCAAGTTAGTTTCTTACTTCTTCATAAAAATGATTGTTCTCATGCTTAATGTCCTTAGTCATCAGGGAAATGCAAATTAAAATGACGCTGAGATTTCACCTTACACCCATCAGAATGGCTAAGATGAAAAACTCAAGTGATAACACATGTGGAGAAAGGGGAACCCTATTCCACTGCTGGTGGAAATGTAAATTTGTACAACCACTTTGGAAATCAATCTGGCACTTTCTCTGACAATTAGGAATAGCGCTTCCTCAAGATCCAGCTATACCACTCCTTGACATATATCCAAAAGATGCTCAAGTACACAACAAGGACATTTGCTCAACCATGTTTGTAGCAGCTTTTTTTGTAATAGCCATAAACTGGAAACAACCCAGATGCCCCTCAGTTGAGGAATGGATACAGAAATTGTGACACATCTACACAATGTAATATTACTCAGCAATAAAAAACAAGGAAATCATGAAATTTGCAGGTAAATGGTGGGAACTGGAAAAGATCATCCTAAGTGAGGTATCCCAGAAGCAGAAAGACACACAGGGTATATACTCATACATAACTGGATATTAGATATATAATATAGACTAAACATACCAAAATCTGTACACCTAAAGAAACTAATCAAGAAGGAGGCCACTGGCTAAGATGCTCAATCCCCATCCCGAAAGGCAAAGAGGATGGACATCAGAAGAGAGAGAAAAAAGGGAACAGGACAGGAGCCTACCCACAGAGGGCCTCTAAAAGGCTCTATCCTGCAGGGTATCAGAGCAGATGCTGAGACTTATAGCCAAACTTTGGGCAGAGTGCAGGGAATCTTATGAAAGAAGGGAAGATAGTAAGACCTGGAGAGGACAGGAACTCCACAAGGAGAGCAATAGAACCAAAAATCTGGACCACCTCTCCCTGAGGCAGGAGCAGCCTTACCAGGCCACAGAGGAAGACAATGCAGCCACTCCTGATGAGACCTGATAGACTAGGATCAGTAGGAAGGGGAGGAGGACCTCCCCCATCAGTGGACTTGGGGAAGGACATGGGTGAAGGGGAAGGGAGGGTAGGATTGGGAGGGGAGGAGGAGGGAGCTACAGGGGGGATACAAAGTGAATAAACTGTAATTAATAAAAATAAAAAACAATAAAAAATGATTTTTCTCCTCCTGAAAAAGTCCACAGAAGCTTTTTCTTTCTAGTCTTTCTGGAAAGAATGATTAGATTCATATACAAAAATACAATGAAAGAAAAACAAATCATGTGTCTCTTGTTTATCTACAGCATATGTAGATCATTCTTTTATAAAGTATTCATTGAGTCAGTATAAAACTTTAAAGATCAGAGATATTTCTCTCCTGTCCTAGCTGTCCTCTAATATAGGCCTTCCTTGGGTATGCTGCTGTAAAATAAAGCATGTGCCCAAATAAAGATGAGTATATATCAAAAAGGACATCTTATATCATTTGGAAGGAACTTTAGAAGCCAAAACTGAAACAAATTAAGCATAAAAATTAAAAACTGATAGTAAATTGTTATGTACCACAGGTTAAAATAATAGCCCAGAAATAAATACATAAGTAACTGTCAAGAGGTGTTGGACTGTTGGTCTTCTTGTGGAGCTCCTCTCCCCTCCAGGTCCTTCTATCCCTCCCCCCACTTATAAACTGGACCTAGGCCCCTTAGGCAGATGTAGCTGATGGGCAGCTCTGTCTTCATGTGGGAGCCCTAGTAAGGGGAGTGGGGACTGACTCTGACATGAACTCTGTTACTTGCTTTTTGCTCACTTTCCCCTGGCAGGGTTGACTTGTCAAGTCACAAGAGCTCAGTCCTGATGCAGCCTGATGTGCAAGGGTGGGTTGGTACGGGGGAATCCCCTTTTCTGAGATGGGGAGGGGGACTAAGGGAAGAGGGAGGGAGGGTGGAACTGGGAGGAAAAGAGAGAGGGGCTACAATCAGGATGTAAAGTGAATAAATTAATTAATTAATTAATTAATTAATTTAAAAAACAAAGCTAAGAATAATAAATAGAAAACTAAAAAAAAATTACCAGTGGAAGCAAAATCTAGTAGATAACACAGTAGTTAAGGACAACGGGATCATCAGATAGTCTCAAAGAAACTTCCAGAAAATACTATCAGCTACAAAAAGGGAAATACTAACTTTTGAGGGGAGAACTTGAATGATACAATCTTAGCCAGCTGATCAATGTCAATTAACATCATCATTGGTAAAGGTACGAAAAGATGCTTTCTGCTTCCTTTGGTTATTTGAACAGAATGTCCTCCGCAGCCTCAGATGTTTTTGAATGTTCACTCACCAGGGAGTGCAATCATTTAAAAAGATTGTAAAGATTCGGAGGTGTGGCCTTATTGGAGGAAGCATGTCATTAGGGGTGTGCTTTGGGGTTTGGGGTTTCAAAAGCCTATGCCAGGTGCAGTAGCTCACTCTTTCTGCTGCCTGTGGATGAGGATGTAGCTTTCACCAAGTCTGCCTGCTGCCAGGCTTCCCACCAGGGTGATAATGAACTAAACTCTGAAACTGTAAGCCAGCCCCCAAGTAATGCTTTCTTTTATAAGAGTTGCATTTCTTATGGTGTCTCTTCACAGAACAGTAACCAAAGCACCCCCAGATCCAATGCACTGAGGACACTTCCTTTTTCTTTTTTTGATTCCTGGGAAAATGAACAGTCTATATCTAATCAGGAAGAACATCAGATTCTTTAAAAATTAAAAGAATTTTAGAAGTGACCCATATTTTTCAAAGACAAAGTAAAGGTCATTAAAAAAAAAGCGTTTTTATTCTGCATTAAAGAAGCATCATGAGGACAGCTGAGTGGGATAGGCTATTCCTAGTTACTTCCTATATGAATACTTTTCTTATTAGATATAAAGAATATTAGTAGAATAACCGTCACATTTCAATCAGGTCTGTTAACTAGACATCGGTGTTTACTCTATAATTGTGACACGCTGTGGATAGGTAACATGGACTTGTTTTTAAGAAACATGCACTGAAATTTTCAGGAATAAAAAACACAGTAGGTCTAAAAGCATAACCAAGCAGTTCAGAAAAGTGTGTGTGTGTGTGTGTGTGTGTGTGTGTGTAAAGTATAAAGTTGGAGAGAATAACAATGAAAAGGAATAAGTTCATGTACTTTTTTGTAAATTTTTGGTATGTTTAAAACTATTAAAAAAAACAGAAATGAATCAGGAAGGGAAAACCAGAACTAAATAAAGCCTCTTCCTGAAAGAGCTTATAGAGTCCAGATTAGACTCACCTGGCACAGAATTCCCCTGCCAAGTGTCAGTGTATTGCTCTCCTCTCTATACAACTATCCCAACACTGTGAACTAAATCCAAGTCCTCAGCCAATCTGATCATAACCTCCGCTCTCAAAGCTATTTTCCAAAATCCTCCTTCTTTGTCACCTAATTCCAATCAAATTGAATCATACACATGGTATTTTTGGTTATGTTTGTGCCACTAATTCTGCCTAGAATTCCCTTAGCTCCATTCTATCAACTGAACTGTCTTCCAAAGCAAGCATACATCACTAACTGGACATAAATCCTTCTTCCCTTTAGTTTTGTTACAATCTTTTATATCGCCCACAGTATATGGATTACTTTCTAACTTTGTCACAAGAATGTACCCACATTGTCATTTCCCTCGTAGGCTCTAAGCATTGCTTATTGGACTGATGCAACCTCAGACAACAGTAGATCTGTGTAACATTGATGACAACAGTGGAAATGGCAGTAATGATACAAACAGCAGGCAATTGCTGGGCGTTCACCACATGCAAGGTTCTGAATCTAGTGTTTTAAAAACATGTGATGCTCACAATAACCCTAAGACTTCAATAGGCACTGTCCGGTTTGCAAGCAAAGAATTAGGAACTTATGGAAGATGAGAAGCTTATCCATGACTGAGCAGGACAGGATGGCACAGAGGGACAAATACAACTGCAAACCCCTAAAATCTCCTCCACTGTACTGCTTCCACCCTACTATGTTCCTGTTTATCTCTTTCAGAGACTAAGTACTCTTGTTCCTCCAGATTCCAGACGGTGAAGCCCTACTACCAATATAACAGTCTCAGAAAACCTTTGGGAACTAATTGAGTCACCAGGGCACACACCTCATTAGCGGTGGAATACGACTCAGCTATTAAAATCAAGGAAATCATGAAATTTGTAGGCAAATGGTGGTAACTAGAAAAGATCGTCTTGAGTGAGGTATCCCAGAAGCAGAAAGACACACATGGTATATACTCACTCGTAAGTGGTTATTAGATATATAATATAGGATAAACATACTAAAAATCTGTTGTCCTAATGAAACTAAACAAGAAGGACCCTAGGAAAGATGCTCAATCCTCATTCAGCAGGGCAAATGTGATAGACATCAGAAGTAGAAGAAGACAAGGAACAGGACAGAAGCCTAACAGGGACGGCCTCTGACTCTACTGATCGAGGTATCAAAGCAGAGGCTGAGACTCATAGCCAAACTTTGGGCAGAATGCATGGAATTTTATGAAAGAAAGGGGAGATAGAAAGACCTGGAGGGGACAGGAGCTCCAAAAGGAGACCAAAAGCCAAAAATTAACTTGGCTCTGGGGGTCCTGCAGAGACTAATACCCCAACCAAGGACCATGCATGGAGAGGACCTAAATCCCCTGCTCAGATGTAACCCATAGACTCAGTCTCCAAGCAGGTTCCCTAGTAAGGGGAGCAGGAGCTGTCTTTGGCATGAATGCAGTGGCAGGCTCTCTGATCACCTCTCCCAGGGAGGGGGGAGACCACAGCCTTGCCAGGCCACAGAGGAAGATAATGCAGCCAGTCCTGATGAGACCTGATAGGCTAGGGTCAGATAGAAGGGGAGGAGGTCCTCCCCTATCAGTGGACTGGAGGGGGGGGTAGAGCGGGAGAAGAGAGAGGGAGTTTAGGATTGGAAGGAGACAAGGAAGGGGACCACAGACAGGATAAAAAGTAAATAAATTGTAACAAATAATAAAAATTTTTTAAAAGTAATAAAAAGGAAAAAAAAGAAAAGAGTCAGAAAAGTAAAAGGACAAAGGCAAGAAAGCTTGTTTCATCCCTCTCCTCTCTACAGTATGAAGATACAGAGAGAAAACAAGACAGGTATCCTTATGAGACATGGGGTCTGCTGGCATCTTGATCTTAGCAGTTCAGCCTGTGGAAATTTGTTCAATAACTTCTGTTGAGTAAGGCACCAAAGCTATGGTATTACAAGGAAGCAGCACAAAGGGATCAGGATGTTTCTGTGGCTGCCTTCATCTGTCGGTTCTTCTAGAGAATAGAACACAAATCCACACCTCATGCCACAAAGCCGAAAAATATTTAAATCTAAATTTTTATATGAATATAAGTTACAGAAAACTAAATAGGCTATTTCTAGGTCTACATATGAATATTATGAAGATGTGACACAGCATCTTACACACAAAAAATGTTATATATTTAAAACTTGAAACTCAGTTATTTAAAATAATACTAAAAGAAAAAGAAAAGCAACAGAGCTAAAAGCTATATATTCTATAAGCTACGAAATGCTAATAGTTATTTTTTCCAACAACTCTATTTCAATATCTCTAGATAACACAGAGGTTACAACAGTTAAAACACAGGCTATAGATAGAAATGCATTGCGCCATAAAGGAAATACACAAGTAATCTCTAAATATTCACGTGTGCTGTTTTCAAAGCTCTGACAAAATTAGCACATATATTGCTGCTAATTCTTGAGGTTGAGGTAAACTTGGAAAACAGTGCAAGAGTGATAAAAATATGTATATCTTTTACTTAAACAACCCTGCTTTCTATAATATATATATCAGGGAAGTAACTAAAAAAATTAAAAAGGAATGTTTGAGAATGTTGATTATGGTTTCATTTTAATAAAATAAAAAGAAAAAAACTAATTATCTTATAATAACAGGCTAATTACGAAAACCATTATGTAGCACATAATATTCTGAATCTATTAAAAATGCAATTTTGAAAACTTTAACAACATGGGGAGATGTTCATGATGTACTATGAGCTAAATTGTAAAAAACAAAATTTAACAACTCTATTACACAAAACTAAAATATTTGTTAAATAACAGATTTAACCTCAGATGATCAGCTCTGTCAGAATATAGAATTTTTGATTAAACACAATTTTTTAAAATAATTTTATATAGTCACTTGTATCCCAGCTGTAGCCCCCCCTTCTTTCCCTCCCAATCCTCCCCTCCCTCCATTTCCTCCCTGCCCCCTTCCGAGTCCACTGATAGGGGAGGTCCTCCTCTCCTTCCATCTGACCCTAGCTTATCAGGTATATTCGGGACTGGCTGCAATGTCCTTATCTGTGGCCTAATAAGGCTGCTCCTCCCTCGGGGGGGAGGGAAGCTCAATGAGCCAGTCATTGAGTTCATGTCAGAAATAATTCTTGTCCCCCTTACTAGGGAGCTCACTTGGATACTGAGCTACCAGGGGCTATGTCTGAGCAGGGGTTATAGGTTATATCCATACATGGTCCTTGGTTGAAAAAACAGTCTCATAGAAGACCTTTGTGGCCTGATATGTTTGGGCCTTGTGGAGCTCCTGTCCCCTCTAGGTCATACTAACTCCCCCTTCTTTCATATGATTCCGTGCACTCTGCCAAAGGGTCTCAGCATCTGCTTTGATACACTGCTAGGTAGAGTCTTTCAGGTACCCTCTGTGGTAGGCTCCTGTCCTGTTACTTGTTTTCTCCTACTTCCAATGTCAATCCCCCCTGTCTTTCTAGGTGAGTATTGATCAACTTACCCCTGGTCCTCTTTCTTGGATTAAACACCATTTTCTTGGCAAATCTCATACATATAATTTACCAGCTTTAGAAAGACTGCCCTGAAATGCCCAACACTTAACCAGGAAAACCTTCAAAAATTACTAGCATTTTTATTATGGAAAAGCTATGTGCATTGAACGTATGACAGGAGTCTACTGAGCGCATCTGAAAGACTCTAACTAGCAGTGTTTTCAAAGCAAAGACTCATGACCAAACCTTTGGCAGAGTACAGGGAATCATAAGAAAGAAGGGGAGTTAGTCTGATGGGGAAAGGATAGGAGCTCCACAAGGACCAAATATATCTGGGCACAGGGTCTTTTCTGAGACTGACATTCAACCAAGGACCATGTATGGATATAACCTAGAACCTCTGCTCAGATGTAGCCTGTCGTAGCTCAGTAACCAATTGGTTTCCCAAAGTGAGGGGAACAGGGACTATTTCTAACAGGAACTCAATGACTGGCTCTTTGGTCTCCCCACCCCCAAAGGGAGAAGCAGTCCTGTTAGGCCACAGAGGAGGGCTTTGCAGCCAGTCCTGAAGATACCTGATAAAACAGGATCAGATGAATGGGGAGGAGGTCCCCCCTATCAGTGGACTTGGAAAGGGGCACGGTGGAGATGAGGGAGGGAGGGAGGGCCTGGGAGGGAATGAGGGATGGGGACACGGCTGGGATACAGAGTTAATAAAATGTAACTTATAAAAAAAAATAAAAAATAAATAAAAGAAGTAAAGTAAATAATTTTGAAACTGAAAATTATTTTAGCTTAGATTTAATCTTGATTTAAAAAAAATAGATGTCAAGTATAAACACCCTATTTGTTTGGCCTTTAATTTTGTAAATGTTTCCTTTAGGTGCTATCTCTACAGCTTTCTATCCTTGCTGATAAATCACTTTTCTACACCAAATTAACATAGGCGTTTTTACTCACAACCTCATATTTGAGCATCTCCACAGTACAAACACTTACAATGATTCATTGAATCTCAATTTTACTACGATAGGTATTACTCAAAGCGTCGTGGTGGACACTAGATTACAGAGCTACAAAGACGCTCTCACAATACTAACACTGTAGGGAAGAGTGAAAACTTTATACAATAAAGTATACTCTGAGACAGTCATAGCAGTGCATGCCTGTAGTACCAGCATTCCGGTGGCTGAAGCAGGAGGACTGAGTTAAAGGACAGCCTAAGATGCATAGCAAATACCAGACCAGCCATTTTGATAAAAGTCTATCTCATCGGGACAGGTACTATACTAGAATTGTGAGTTGCTTATGGATAACGCTTTAAGGGATTCACTTCACCTCAAGTAATGGTTTCCTTTTCATAGGGAAAAACTTGATACTTATTATTTTGATAAAGGAACATAGTAATAAAATTATTCCTAATGACTTATTGCTATACTCATAGATCAGTTCATCCCTCAGCCCTCATCAGAGAAGCTTCTTTTTGCAATAGGTAAAAATTAACACAGAGACCCTCAACTGGACAATGAGCAGAGAGTGAAAGAGTTTGCAGCACTCAGTACCGAGCGGTTTCCATCAAACTCCTCCACTCAGAGTTCTGGGAGTTATGTGGGAGAAGCAGAGGAAATACTGTAAGAATCAGAGGTGGTAGAGGACTCCAGGGAGACTCTGCCTTCCAGACACAACAGTACTGATGCCCCGTATGAAGTCACAGAGACTGTGGAAGCATGCACAGGGCCTGCACAGGTTCGATGGGGTCCTAGCACTGAGAGGGGAAAGTGAACACCAGATCTCATACCTAACCAAGAAACTATCTGATAGCCAATGACAAACGGAAAATCGGTCTTCTCCAGTCGAGTGCCACTGGGTATTTTAATTACTGTTCGTGGTACTGGGCATGCCCAGGAGTAGGTGAGCAACACAAAACAAACTCAATAGCATTTTTGTGGACTTGTTTGTTTGTTTTCCTTTTGGGGCTTTTTCTCTCTCTCTCTCTCTCTCTCTCTCTCTCTCTCTCTCTCTCTCTGTGTGTGTGTGTGTGTGTGTGTGTGTGTGTGTGTGTTTCTCCCTCTCTCATCTTACTGTTCTTTTGACCGTTTATTTTGATTTTCATTTTGTGGTTTTTTTTGGGGGGGGTTGTTTCTTGGGGAAATTTATTATTTGTTTGTTTTATGTTTTGTTCTGCATTTTTGGTTTGAGAGAGACAGACAGAAAAACAGAAAGAGGGAGGGACAGAGAGACAGAAAGAGAGAATAAAGTTGATTGAGTGGAGATATGAGGAGAGAAAGAAAATAAATTTTACCTATAAGAGATGTGAGGAGATTCTGGGAGGAGTTAGGGGAAGGAAAAACATGATCTTAATAAAAAATAATGCATGGTTATAAAAAAAAAAAGGTGTTGGTATTTTACTCACTTATCTAGAATGGAACACAAAAATATACTACTCAAAACAAACAAAATACCCAGCCTCTACATCACATCTGATTACAAATTTCCTCTCATATTCTTCTCCCCCAATCCCTACCCTCCATCCCTAACCCCTGGCAATCACTATTCTAACCTTGTTTATAAAATTCTATCACTCAAAGTATTACACAAATAAGTCATTAAATATGCAACCTTTGAGTACCGGCCTTTTTCACTCATCATCATTGACTGAAAACATATTCAAGTTATTATATATGAAAAGAATTTATGATATTTTATAGCTGTAGTATTCTTTGGTATAAAACTACCACAGAATGCTTAGCTGTTCACCTAATAAAACACCCTGAGCTAATCTGAGCTTATTGAATATTTTTAAAAAGCCTACTGTGAGCAGTCATACGTGTGGGCATATAACTTCTGTTTCATTTTGGGAGAACAGAACAAACCTTACCCCACAGTATCCATGCCACTTCACAGTCCTCCCAGGAGGAGTAAGAGTGTTTCAAATCTAGCTTTGATTTCTGCAGCTACCACTTGCTTACCATATGAACATACCCAAGTTGCTCCATGATTTTAAGCTTTTGTTTCATCAGCTTTTAAACTAAGGACCACAATAAATTACTAGGATTGTTTCTGAGATCAAAGGAGATATATGTGTAAAGTGAAAAAATCAGCAAGTAATAAGAGCAAGTACAGTACTGCTTAAGAAAAAGAACTGATGGACTGGGGAGATGGTTCAGTGGTTGAGAGCACTTGTTGCTCTTGCAGAAGATCCAGGCTCAGTCCCCAGATTCCATATGGTCACTCACAACCATCCACAACTCCAGTGCCAGGAGACCTGACGCCTTCTTCTAACTTCTGTAGGCACCAAGGACACACATGGTGTATAGACATGCATGCAGGCACAACAGCCATGCACATACAATTAAATAGTAAATATAACATAAGACAAACTGCATACTGCAGCATCTCATTTTATAAATAAATGCCTCCAATGTAGTAGGAGCTGGAAGAAATAAGAAGGAAAAACTATTATTGGAGAAAAGGATAAGAATTGCCTGTAGGACCCTCTGATCTTAATAAATTCCTAAATCCTGGGAAGAGGCAAGTCTTGTTAATGGGGAAAAGGCCCTAAGATCAGATCATCTGAATTTAAACTTTCACCAGCCTCATTGTATGACTTCGATAAGTGACTCACTATCTTTCTGTATCTATATTTGTAAAATTGTGATGCTACTGATACTAACTTCATCAAGCCATTGGCAAAGTTAAAACTATCAAAAAACCATAACGAATTTAGGATCAAGCCTCCCACAAGATAATTGTTAGTTATTATTATTTTGTAGTGTCTCCTTTCTATCCCCTCTGCTTTTTGTCTCCTTTTTTAATTACTGCAAGGCTATTACAAAGGTGAATCATTCATGATTCAAAGGTCTTAGGACTTCAGGCAAATCATAACTGCAAATCATTACAGTTTCCTCATCTGTACAAAGAAGACAAAACTTTACAGGACTATGACACTGTTCAAAAGAGATAACCTATTTAGGATAATTGGCAAACAGCAAGGGTGAGATATGTGCTCACTCCCCTCCTTTCCTAGTCACACTGTCTTGTAGCACAAGCCCTTATTTCATTTTTCCCCTGAGTCAGTTTGTCACCTGCCACTTTCCTGGGAAGTGCCTGGGAGGAAGTATATCTTGCTACATTAAGTTTAAAGTGCACACCCTTCATAAAGGTCTGAACTTGGAGAGTTTACTAAGACCAGAGGGTACTTAATGCAATTCTTATCCTTCCCTCTAATAACCAGTTTCTTCCTTCTTATTTCTTCCAGTTTCAACCACATTTGAAACATTTACTTCTAAAGTGAGATATACAAACTGCTTTACCCATTGTATTTTCATGCTCAGTTTCTGGTTACAAACAGCTGTTGAAACCTGAGTTCTAAAAGCGTTGCTACCTCAATTGCATCAGATGATTAGTTCTTTTTTTCAATAGTGAAATATTGTAAGTAAACACATCTACAGTCTCATCGTGTCTGTGTATGGGTGAAGGAAGTGTTCTGTCTCTGTAGATATAAAAACATGGCTGATAGAATAGAGATCCAAGAGGAAACTTCTGAAACAGGTTACATTATTTAATTTTCTCACTTTTCTGACAAAATATATAAACACTCTCCCACCAGGAGGAAGAAGAACTTACTGAAAGAAAAGTTTGCTTAGCTTGAATTTTGAGGTGATACAGTCATCCATAATGGCAGGTCAGGTGTGAATGTGAGAGTGTGCTGACTAGTCACTCTGTGTCCTCAAGCATAGAGAGATTATGCTGGAACTCAGCTGGCTATTTCCTTTTCCTGTTTCTCTGTAGTCTGGAACACTAGGCTGTGAAAGCTGTTGTTATTATTCAGTCAGATCTTACCACAACATCTAGGAAAATAGTACTTGCAGCTGTGAACTACATAGTGTCATATTTATGTGAGATATAAACAAATCCAGGTACTGAATGGGTAGACGAATGGTCTCTGATTCTCATTCCCTCTACCAGCACTGCTGACCTTTATATTTTAGGATTAGATTGTCTCTGAGTAATGGAAACATTAAGTCTAAAAGTCAACTGTAGCAATCAATTTGAATTCCAATAAAGATCTGAGAGGCCCCTACAGGGGCCACAGTTATTGCATGTTTCCATTTTGTGGAAAATGAAAATCAAAATGTTACATCCCCATTGTACAAAAACTCATTAACAATGCAAACCATATTCAAATTTCAGATGATTAGAATGTAAGTTCTGTAAGTGAAGGAACATTTTTCTAAAGTGATTGGTGATAAGAGATGAGGCTCGTTGCCTGCTAAATTATGCCTTACTGAATTTTGCAAAGATATGCCCATAACTAATGGGTTCTCTTTGACTCATCTTTTATCAAGCTGTTCTTCTTATATGTGAATCATTACAAGGACAACAAAATGTGTCTTCATATTTTTAAGAATATGCTCGCAAGTTATATCTCTGATCTTAGTTTGGTATAGCGCTATAATTCTTTTCAAAGTCCTCAATTTTCACTACTGTTATCAACTCTTTCATGTTTATACCTACTAGTGGAAAAGTGCAATTTAACAAGAAACCAATTTTCATGAACATACATCCCATTATATATGGTTCCCTTATGCACAGTGCTTTAACTTTATTCACCTACTACCTCAATTTGTTTTGCAGCGGAAAAAGAACTTTACCCCAGCATAAAAGATATCAGGACACAATAAATCTTTCAAATCCACAAAATAGATAAAACATAGTGAAAATAATCTAAAATTATAAACTGCAAAAATAAATAAATATATAAAGCACCCTGAAAGCACGTGAACAAAGGTAGACAAGTAGAAGGTTTTCGGGACCAAATATTTGCAGCTAAATCTAAAAATGTAATCCCAGTGTAATTGACTTGTGACTAAAAAGCTGAAAAAGATCCATTTCTTTCAACAGTGATACACTGTTTTAAGACCTAGAGACATTTTTTGTGGAAATTGCTCATGTGAGTCAGCTCTGGGTCCTTACACACAGACTCCATCGCTGAGCTTTCTTCATGGATAGGTGCCATTAGATGAATCAAACCTGGTCAGAGGACTAATGATGGAGCTTCAACCCAACAAGACAATGAGTGAGTCCACCATTTCATACTGGCTATCAGAACACCAAGGTGGGCCAAAGCTTAGCATAACCTTAATGGTCACTTGCTGGAAGAGCTGATACATCTGGAGAACAGGAGAACCAGCTGGCAAGACAGTACATAGGAAACTAGACAGTACATTTGAGTCTAGACTTGGTTGGCACTTGAAACAAGGACTGGAATTCCAGAATACATAAGCGAGAAATCAGTGACTTAGAAACACTTCAGATACGGAAGTTAATAACCAAGACTTTTAGTGCTGGGACAAACACTTTCTTGGGTTGGGACTTGGACACCTGAGTATACTATGTCTGCACTTCTCCAGCAGATGCTAAAGGCGGAAATAAAGAGGCTGAGGGCAGTGGGTACACCGGAATAATTCAACATGCCTGAGGAGCTAGATTATGTCCTAAACGAGGGCTCAGGGCTGCATCATTCACCTAGAATATACAAAAGGCATTACTAGTCAACTCAACAATGACTCTCTTTGTAAACAAGATATAGTGAATGAAGGGATAAGTACAGAACTGCCATGATTTACTGCCAGAAGCCAGAAGTCCACTGGTATCAACTGGATACCTAAAAGTCTGTAATATTCCTGGGGACAAAATAGAGGGGCACCCAATACATATGCTACTTAATATTAGTAATTCCAGAAAGCAAGAAGAGATGAGGAAACTGAGGTGGTGGTCTTCACTGGGGAAAAAAGTCACATTCTCTTGCTCATTTCCCAAATGTGAACCAATTTACCAAACATACAGCCTGAAGAAGTGACCCAGAATAGCACATGGCCTTCGGCTTTGTATTTGCCTCTCTTTCTGACAGAAATTCTCTTCTTCCATATATATTTCTTAATGTAATTTTTATTTATTACAATTTATTCACTTTGTATCCCAGCTGTAGCCCCACCCTCATCCCCTCCCATGCCCCTTCCCCAGTCCACTGATAGATGAGGACTTCCTCCCCTTCCATCTGACCCTAGCCTATCAGGTCTCAACAGGACTGGCTGCATTGTCTTCCTCTGTGGCCTGGTAAGGCTGCTCCCCCCTCAGAGGGAGGTGATCAAAGAGCCAGACACTGAGTTCATGTCAGAGACAGCTCCTGTTCCCCTTACTAGGAAGCCCATTTGGATACTGAGCTGCCATGGGCTACCTCTGTGCAGGGGTTCTAGGTTATCGCCATGCATGGTCCTTGGTTGGAGTATCAGTCTCAGAAAAGACCCCTGGGCCTAGATGTTTTGGTTCTGTTGTTCTCCTTGTGGAGTTCCTGTCTCCTCCAGGTCTTTCTAGCTCCTCCTTCTTTCATATGATTCCTTGCACTCTGCCCAACGTTTGGCTATGAGTCTCAGCATCTGCTTTAATACCCTGCTGGGTAGAGTCTTTCAGAGGCCCTCTGTGGTAGGCTCCTGTCTTGTTCCTTGTTTTCACCTTCTTCCGATGTCTGTCTCATTTGCCTTTCTGAATGGGGATTGAGCATCTTACCCGGTGTCCTCCTTCCACACCTCTTCTCCCATGTATTGATTTGCATGATGGCTTCCCATTTCTGTGCTCTTTGTTAAAGGGTACCTTTTCAGTGAGCAATTCTTAAGCCACCCTGTTAAAAATTGTCATGTGTGGTGCTCCTTCCTCCTGGGACTGTCTTAAACTTCCCTGATGTATGGTCTATATTACTTGCCATCATCTGATACGTGTGTGTGTGTGTGTGTGTGTGTGTGTGTGTATTCGTGTGTGTACTGGTTTTTATATTGCTTCTCTATACACTGAAATGCAAGTTCTATTAGGCATTTGGTTTATGTGCTGTGGTGGTTTGAATAAGAATGGCCCCATAGGCTCATACATTTGAATATTTGGTCGTTAAGGAGTGCTACTTGACACGAAGTGCTACTTGGCACAAATTAAGAAGTATGGCCTTGTCAAAATAGGCATGGCCCTGTTAGAGGAAGTGTGTCACTGAGGATAGGCTTTCAAGTATTCAAGCCAGGCCCAGTGTTGCCTCATACTGCAGCCTGCAGATCCAGATGTTGAACTCTCAGCTCCTTCTCCTGCACCATGTCTGCCTGCGTGTCACCACACTTCTCAACATGCTGATGATAATGGACTAAGCCTCTGAGAGTGTGAGCAAGCCTCAACAAAATACTCTCCTTAGTAAGTTGCCGTGGCCATGGTCCTCACAGCGGTAGAACACTAAGACATATGTTGTTCATTGTACCTAGAATAGTGCCTAATCATCACATACTGATGCCAACAGGTTTTTTTTTTCTTAAATGAATGAATTAATCAGAAAAAGTTGACTATATCTAAAATTTGGGAATCTATAACTGATAAGAATGTATGCAATTATGCAGGGCAGATAGCAAAGGGCTATCAGCACCGAGGGCTGAGAACCACTTGTCAATAATTATAAACAGAGAAGAAGAATAAGAATATGCCCAAGAGATCAATGAAAGCCCGATGAGCAGGAACTGGGGAAACTGTGGTACACTGGAAATCAAGAGAAAAAAGCTGAGGACATGAGGAAAATATCTTAAGGCTCAAGTTAGCCAACAACTAAAAGGAATGCACTAGGTTGGACCACAGGGAGATCATCGTTGCTGAGAAAAGAAATGCCGCTCCAGTGTGTGGGTGAGAACTATGTGAAAAGTACAGCCGGAGCCACAAGCGCATCCTGTGCCGTTTACTTCCTCACAAAGATGAAAGAACTATTTCCCTAGCTCTCCTAGCTGTCATGGCCATGTTCTTTTAGATGAAAATGTGCCTTTTGAATAGTTTACTCAATCCTAATGGCCATATATGTATTGGGAATGTTTAGATGTCAGTGAAAAGTCCATACTGCAGAGGACAATAGAAAGCAGGACTGTAACAAGAAGTCCAACTGCTTTCTACACAGAAAACAATTCCCCACACACACACACACTGGGTAGAAGGTGAATCCTTGTAGCTCTTATGTCATGGAATCTGCCAAGTTACCTGGAGTTGTGTTTTTTCAAAAGACCTTCCTGAAAGTGATTGTCTGCTAAGGAAGCTAGGAGACCCAAATAGAGGCCAGGAGAGGAAGCAGTCCCCTGGGTGATTCCTCCACCATCACAAATACACACTTTATGGTCTTTAACAAATGAGCAAGGAACAGAATGAGTTATAAAAGAGAAAATAACTAAGTTGTTTAGATTTGATATTCAGAAAAAAACAATAAATTAGAATAAGGTGAAAATATATTTTAAGGTTGAAATACAAATGAGATGTTTTAATAATGAACAAAAATTAATTAAACACTTATTAATTGATGAAATATGAAATTTAAGTAAACAAAACCATGAGTATAGGTAGAGACTACAAAACTTTCTTTCAGCAGATGACACAGCTACATAGAAAACCAGCAAGGATACAAGCAATCTCAGTAATGCTGTTTAACCATAAAACAAACCTCAAAAATCAAAGGAATTGAAATTACATTTCCTATGAGAAATACCAAGGCATATTTTGAGCAGATACTAGGTAAATAAATCATCTCTCTGTGTAGTGTTTTTACTAGTTTTTTTTTCTTTATGTTTATCAGCTTGGTGTACTATAAAACATATTCTTATCATATTTACCCCCTGATTCCCTCTCTTTTCCCCTTTTCCATTGCTGCAAACATTATTCTTCCAAATCACTCTTCTGCACGCTCACATGTATGTGTGTGTATGTGTGTGTGTGTTTATGCATGTGCACATATCTTGTAGAGTTCCACACCTGCAGTGTATTCACCATTGCAGTGACACTGTCATGTCCAGCACATACAATCATCCCAACCCTCTTCTTTGATGTTCCCTGGACTTTGATGTGAATTGCTATGGGTGACCAGCTTAAGGATCAGGACTTAAGAGTTGTGGTGAAAGAGTTTTAGTCAAGTAAAAGAATTCAACATTTTTTAAGTAAAGAGGTAAAGAAAAATAAAGAGGTAGAATAAATCATATTCAGCTTAAAGTAGATTTAAGGATTAGAAATCAATAAAATAAAATTATAAAACAAAAATGCCAAAGATGAAATATCTTCAAGTACACTGCATGACTATCCATATCATATTATATGGTATGTAATTTTTTTAAAGCTTCTCATATACAGCCTTATAGGATAATAAGTAAGGTTGCTGTAGTGGTTTAATGAGAATGGACCCTGAAGGCTCATATATTTCCTGGTACTTCGTTCACAGTTGATGAACTGTTTGAGAAGGATTAGGAGGTGTGGCTTTACTGGAGGAAAAGTGTCCATGCGGGTAGGCTCTGAGGCCCTTGCCAGATCTAGTGGTTCTCTGCCTGCTGCCTGTGGGTGAGGATGAAAAGCTCTGTTACTTCTCCAGCACCATGCCTGCACACATGTCACTGTCGCCACATGATGATAAAGGACTAAGCCTCTGAAAGTGTCAGAAAGCCCTCAATTAAATAATTTCCTTCATAAGAGTGCCCTGGACAGTTGTGGTTTTCAGCTTTAAAGGGCAAATTGACAAGGACACCCGTGATGCAGAAATCTAACCAGAGCAGGCATGGAGCTTCCAGAAAACACACGTTCTAAGAAACATGTACCTTTTGTTTCGTATTGTTTCTCTTTTAATTTTAAAAATTCTTTTCTTAAGCACCTAAAATAGCCAGCATTCAGTGCATACTTTGTAACTGACAAAAACCATCGACATAAATATACAGACGATTTTCACGCACAGCCATTTACAACTCTGAAGTGAGTTCATGACCACTACTCCATAAAAGAGGAACTTAAAGCCTACAAACATTAAACAGTTTTCCCCAAAGCCACACACACAGATACACCTACAGCATTTTCATTTCATGCCTCACACATAACTTGTGACTTATTTTAAATAAGTGATGGCTTCCCCTTTATGTAAAGTAACACATTTTGTCATATAAGCTGTCGTGCCCTGACTTATTAGTTTGAAAATTAAGATACAAGTATAGTGCTTTGCGTTATATTAAAGTGGAACACATGATGAGCTGGAGAGATCGTTCAATGGTTAAGAACACTGTTGCTTTGTCAGAGGAACCAAGTTGGGCCCCAGAACCTACATGGTAGCTATAACCATCTTTAACTTCAATTCCAGAGGATCTGATGTCCTCTTCTGCCACCACAAGCACTGCATACACATGGTGCATAGACATACATACAGGCGAAGACCTAGGCAGACACATAAAAGAAACACCATAAACTTTTTAAATTCTTAAATAAAAAGTGGGACAAAATAAAAATTGTTTAAGAAATTTAAAAAATTTTAAACTTCATTGCTGTGTACATGAAGCATTATTTCTACCAAAGACAGTCCATAGCTGCAGAGTCTAAGCTCACTGGGCATGGAGTGACTGCTACTGTCTTGCTGAAAACTTTAGTTCCCTGATCTTGGTATAGATTTTACAACTTCCGGCTTCCAAAAACAAATAACGCCATGACTGTTATGTTGCCATTTGTATTAATCAATGATGTTAATTGTCAGCAACATAGCAACTTTGCCATTAGTGAAGGGGTTGTGGTTCTTATGGCTTTTCCCCACATCACAAGTGAGATAACTTACTTTACCATGTCACTCAACTGAAAAACTCTCTACGTGTGTTTGATTTTCTGCTGTACAGTTTCTCTCTTATTGCAAACTTCTACTTATCCACTGTCTCCACCAAATTTCATCACCACATGAAAAATAGAAAAAATATTTCCAGGCATTCATGATTATCTGAGTGCTAATTACACCATTTAATTTGTTTTCTGTGGCTTTCTAATTCAAGAAGCTGTAAACCAAAAGAAGACAGAAATCATGAGTAGTTCTTTGTATATCTCTAGGTGAGTGTTTGATGCAGTCTCACTGAGTATGAGTATGAGCAAAGGAAGGCTCTTGGCACCCCATAGTAATTAATTTGATCAGTTAATAATATTTAATTATGTTATGAAAAAAGTTTTTTCTTGTTCCCTAAAAAAAGAAAAGAAAGTACTTCAATTGAAAAACATGTCTCATAAAAATTAAGCCAAGCAGAGAAACACTAATTACATAAATCCCAATGCAGCATCCTAAGAAACATGAACAACCAAGAAAACATGACTCTTTCAAAAAGTATTACTGCCATAACAATGGCATCTGCTGATGTGAATTAGATAAAATCCCAGTCAGAGAACACAAAATAGGGATTTTAGAGGTAACCCAGAAGAAGAAAGACAAATATGGTATATATTCACTTATAAGCGGATATTACACATATAAGATAAACATACTAAAAATCTATAGTCCTAAAGAAGCTAAGCAAGGACTACCCTAGGGAAGAGGCTGAAACCTCACTCAGAAGGGCAAACAGGATAGACATTGGAAGTAGGAGAAGACAAGGAACAGGACAGGAGCCTTCCACAGGGGGCCTCTGAAAGACTCTACCCACCAGAATATCAAAGGAGATACTGAGACTCAGCCAAACTTTGGGCAGAGTGCAGGAAACCTTAAGAAAGAAGAGGAAGAAAGACCTGGAGGGTACAGGAACTCCACAAGAAGACCAACAGAGCCAAAATACCTGGGCCCAGGGAAGCCTGCAGTGATTGATACTCCAACCAAAGACCATGTACCAAGAGGACCCAGATCTCCTGCTCAGTTTCCAAGTAGGTTCCAGGAGGCCAGGGCTGTCTCTGACATGAACTCAGTGGCTGGCTCTTTGATCAGCTCCCCCTTGCAGCTGCAGCCTTGCGAGGCCACAGAGGAAGATGATGCAGCCAGTCCTGATGAGACCTGATAGGCTAGGGTCAGATAGGGGAGAAGGTCCTCCCCTATCAGTGGACTAGAGAAGGGGCATAGGGGGAGAAGAGGGAGGGTGGATGGGAATGGGAGGAGATGGAGGGGCTGCAGCCAGGATACAACATGAATAAACTGAAATAAATAAATAAATAAATAAATAAATAAATAGATGGTAGATAGATAATTTTTTTACAAATGAAAAAAGAAATAAAAAAAATAGTGATTTTAAATATGTTCAAAGATACAAACATTGAATGAAATAAGGAAGACTATGGATAATGTGAAAGAGAAATTTTAAATACAATTATTGCAGAAAAACAAAACTGCAATGTTGGAAATTTTTAAAAATTATGTTGAAACACTCAGTAGTAGATTGGATGAGGAGAGGACAGAATACCTGAGCTTGAAGACCTTGTGGAGAACTTAGCACAATCCAATCCAACAGTTTCAAAAACAAAAATAAAAATAATAAGCTGATACCAGTAAGAAGAATTCTAAAATATACAGGACCCTCTGCAAAGATCAATTTTAGTGGTTATAGTAATAGAAAATATTCTTATTATGAAAGCAAAAAAAACAATTTCAGAAGAATAATAACAAAAAAAATTAGAGTTAGGGAAAAAGATGTCAATCCTGATACAAGAGACAGGATATCAAGCATACAAGACCAGAAAAGAACCTCAGTCTGATGACCTCAGTGGCTGTCTCTTTGATCACCTCTCCCTAAGGGGGTAGCAGCCTTACCAGGCCACAGAGGAAGACAATGAAGCCAATCCTGATGAGACCTGATAGGCTAGGGTCAGATGGAAGGGGAGGAGGACCTCCCCTAACAGTAGACTTGGGGAGGGGTATGGGAGGAGATGAGGGAGGGAGGGTGTGATTAGGAGGGAATGAGGGATATAGCTGGGATACTGAATTTACAAAATGTAACTAATGAGAAAAATAAAATTATAAAAAAATAAAAAAAAAGGAGGGAATGAGGGAGGGGACTACAGCTGGGATAAAAAGTGAATAAACTGTAATTAATATAAAAAATAAAATTTATTTTTAAAAAACTTTTTAAAAAAACCTCAGTCTGGTCATATTATCAAAACACTAAGTAAGTGTTTTAATTATATATTTTATATACAATTATATAATATATTTTTGGCCATTAGGTTACTTGACTGAAACTTTAAAAGCCAGAAGGGCTTAGAAATTATTTATTTTAATTTCTGAAAGATAACAATTGCCAATCAAAAGTACTATGCCCAGCAAATATATCTATCATAATTGAAGGATAAAATAAGAATTTTCCACAATAAAAATAGACTAAAGGAAACTATGACCACTAAGCCATTTCTACAGAATATACATCCATCATGAAGCAGGCCACAAGGAAGAGTAAACCATTCTAGAATGACTCTAAGCAAGAGAAGGGGGGGAACTTCACACTATAAAATCAACAAAATGGCAGGATAAACTAATTAAATAAACCATTTTCAAAAATAACTCTGAATTTTAATGGACTCAATTTTCCAATTAAAAGACACAGACTAGCAAATTGGATGAAAAACCACGAGCCATCTTTTTGTTGCTACTAAGATATGCACCTCACCATAAAATTTGCACCTCACCATAAAAGACAGACACCATCTTAGGGTGAAAGGCAAAAAAAAGTTACTCCAAGGAAATAGACAAGCATGTGTCATTATTCTAATAATGGACAAAATAGACTTCAAACCAAAATTAATGAGAAAAGATAAAGAAGATCACTTCATAATGATTTAGAGAAGACATTATATGCCCCAGGGGCTCATGAGATGGCTCAGCAGTTAAGAGCAATGATCACTCTTCCAGAGGACCAGGGTTAAATCCTAGGACCCACAGAGCAGCTCACAACCATCTGTAACGCCAGTTCCATGGCATCAACACCCTCTTCTAGCCTCTGTGGGCACTGCACGCACATGGTACATATACATGCAGCAAAAGCATCCGTATGTGTAAAAATAAAATAAAATTTTAAAAAATAAATAAAAGTGTACGTTGTAAACATAAGTATATCCAAGTTCATAAAACAAGTACCACTACAGGTAAAATCAAAGATTAACCTCTTGATACAAGAGTGGTGGATAACTTCTAAACCCTATCCTCACCAACTGACAGGTCATCCTAAAATTATATATACATATATATTAAATATATGTGTGTACGTCTTAATTAAATGATATCATACATCAAATGCATTTAACAGACCACTACAGAAAATTCCATCCAAACGATGCAGTACACATTTTTCTCAAAAGCCCATGGAACTTTCTCTAAAATGATGTTTTAGGACACAAAGTCTTCACAATACAAGAAAATGTAAATAATCCCTTGCATTCTATCTGATCACAATGAAATAAGATTTTAAATCAACAATAAAAGAAACCCCAGAACATATACAATCTCATGGAAATTAAACAACCTCATTATTAAATAATAAATTAGGTCATTGAAGAAACCAAGAAGGAATTAAAAACATTCCTAAAACTGAACAAAAATTAAAACACTATACCAATTTACCAAAATCTCTGGCCTACAATTAGAGCAACCATAAGATTCAAACTCACAGGCCTACACTGAGAAGTCGCAAATTATCTCAAAAAAAAAAAAAAAAAAAAAACTAATGATACACCATAGAGCTGTGGGAAAACAAAAGCAAGCCAAATTCCAAGAATACAAGGTAAGAAAAGTAGTTTTGATAAGAAATTAGTCTGGAAAATAAATTAACTTGCTTATATTTTTTTATGTAGAAAAAACTTTCAATCCAATCATTTAACATGAAAAAACAAAAGGAGAGAGGGTGAATCTTACTGTCTTGGGGAACTTGACACAAGTAAATGGAAACCTGTTAGAGGAGAAAATTCTTGGTTTGTTTTTAAATTGTATTGCATTTTATTTTAGTCTGAATACATCCACAATGCAGCATGTGTGGAGGTTGTAGAAAGTCAGTTGCCACCTGCTACCGTATGAGCCCCAAGGATCAGGTCATCAGGCTTCAGACCTTAATCTGCTGAGCCATCTCTCCAGCCTTATATCGGAGACAACTCTTCTATACTCATACTCAGCTACCTATGAGCCACACCATGGCACAGAGAAAGAGTCACACAGAAGATATTACCAAGTGTTAAGGGTAAATGTTGTTTCTCTTTCCTCAGAAGAGGGGATGACATGAGAGCAGTCCCCAACCTATACAAATGCATGGCTTGTGCTGAGCCCAGAACATTTCTATCTAACTAGGTCTAGGCCTGGAAGCTTCTAGCCTCCATACAATTTAATCTTCTACAAGGCCAGACCTTGAAGGCTTCAGCTTCCAGCTTCTATCAGCTAACGTAAGCCTAGAATGTTTTCAGCCTCTGAAACTTACTGCTGAATAAGCTCACCCTTTCTAGTTCTTTCTGAACTCTGGCTGGCTAGTTCAACTCAGCTGTTCTGGCTCCAAAGCTGACGGATTCAAACTGGCTTCTCTCAGCTTCTTACTGAATTGCTCTGCTTGGAAAAAAACTGCTCTGAACTCCACGAACTGAACTGCAGGATTGACAGGACTGTATGCGCTGACTGCAGGAACTCAACCACGCTCAACTGAACTACACCAAATGCAACGCTCCTCTCTCTCCCTGCACTGCTCTTAAGTAGCCTCTGTTCCAATGAGAGTTGAGTGTATTCTATCTCTGGCTCATTCAGTCACATATATCTGTCACTTTGTTTGCCTCTCAATTAGATATCATTGTTCAGAATTAAAGGTGTGTACTAAAGGTGTGTCTGTATGCCAGCCAGAGGGATTCAAGGTGTATTAAGGGTGTACCTATATTCTAGGTCTTTGAATGTGAACCCCCTTGCCAGAATAGCCATGTTGCTGGATTAAGGATCCATTCTACCTTGTTAGAGTTAAGGATCACATTCTACCTTGTTAGAGTTTTCTGAGAATATTTTACTAGAAACTGTCAGAAGATAAGGCTTGGAAGGTAAATTAGTGAAGAGAGTTTTTTTAAAAATAGTGAGAAATTAATGTTTCTAGTGTAAGACCTGGGGTCTCACAGCTCAGGAGTTCAATCGCGCCCTTCCCAGAAACTCCCCCAGACCAAGACTCGTTGCAAAAGCAAGAGGTTTATTAACCATTGTACAACGGGGTCACCCCTGCCGGTCAGCAAAGAGTGGCACCGGGAGACAAAGGCCTTTAGGTTTTTAAAAGAAAAATTGCGGGAGATTTGAAGTTCTAGTTTTGGCAATTTAGGATTGGATGAGGAAGCTATAAAGTAAAATAATTGGTTAGTCTTAGGTGCTCAAGCTTGGCCAGTGCTGCCAAGTGTAGATGCAGCTGCAATTTAAGGTGGTGGTGGTTAGCTCATCCTTGAAGATTAGGGGCTACAGACTTTTGGCTGAAGGTCAAAAGCTACTCAGAAGAAGTCTAGGTTCGTTGCTAAGAAACGCTATCTCAAGGACAAGGGTCTGGTCCTCCTTTTGCTGAGTGAAGGTCATTGCTTGCTTGCCCTTTTTTTATATCTGTACTCACAGATAGGGTCACATTCCTTTACTCTCTGGAAAGGTACTAAGAGGCTTTAGCTTAACCTGGACCTAAAACTCAAAACTATAGGCTTTAGAAGACATATAGGTTACAAAGTTAGTCTAACCCTTTCACTAGATGAGGGGACATTTCACAGTGGGACAAAAGAAACTTTACAGGCACTGTAAACCAAAAGACATTTGTGTGATCTTCCCCCTAGAAATGCCTGCTTGTATAAGGACACAGGCACTTTGGGTCTCATTCTTCTTTGCTTCTTGTTTACATTAAAGGAATCTGTTTCTGTTTCCTCCCAGGAGGAAGGATCAGCAGCTGTTTGAGCAATTCTATTTAAACAACCAGATCCATAATTGCAAGGTTCCTCCCCAAAGCACAGCTTCCATTGCACCATGCCAGAAAGAAAAAAGATTTGGACAGAGAAAAACAGTGCATTTGTTTATGTCAAAATGTTAACATTCAAGATAGTATTTCAAAATAAATTTTATCATTAAATATCTAAATACAGGCAGCCTATCTGCTTTCCTTAGCTGGTTGGAGTGGGTTGCAAATCTTGACCTATCCCTCCTCTCCTCCAAATCCAATCCCCCAGTCTCACCCTAGCTCTCCAATAAACCACCCTTCCCCCAACCCCCACCTTCAGTGGATCACAGGGATCCCCCCCACCCCTAACATCCTTTCCCCAGCTCACTGGTTTCTTCCAGCCCCTAACTCCAGCTGGAACTCCTGGGAACCCACGGGCCACTCAGGCCAGGAAAGCAGAGAGGCAACCTGCAGATCTTTCCATTCTTCAAAATCCAGTCCCCCAGTTTTGTCCCTAGCTCTGTAGCAGACCACCTGCTGCAGCTTCTCTTCCCCTCCAGTCCCCATTTCCGGTGGACCGCACAGATTTCATCCCACCCCCACACTTCCTTCCCTTCACTCGCTGCTTTATCCCAGCCCCCAACCCTAGCAGGCATTTCCTGGGAACCTACAGACCACTTCTCAGCAGCTCATTGAACTTGCCCTAAAACTGACCACATATTTGACAGAAAAGCCAGTCTCAACAGGTAGAAGAAAATTAAAATAACACCCTACATTCTGTCAGACCACCACACATTAAAGTTAGATGTCAACAAGAACACAGAGTTCATCCTGAATGAGGTAACCCAGACTCAGAAAGACACACATGGCATGTACTCACTTATAAGAGGATTTTTAGCCATATTGTACAGGATACCCAGAGGACAATTCACAGACCCAAAAAAGCCAAGTGAGTAACAAGGGGGCCTAAGGGCGGCCTCCCCTGAATCTCACTCAGGTGGGGAAATAGAATAGACAGTGAAAATGGATGTAGAAAGGGAACTGGGTAGGAGAATGTAGGGGCGAAAACAGGGCAGGAAGAGATTAAGTGTGGGGAGATTGGGGGAGGGCCTTGGAGAGAAAAGGGAAACTGAGGGTGGGGCATCACTGAGACAAGCTGGAGACCTGTGACAGGGTAGGCTACAGGGAGGATATGAAGATGTCTCTGGCTATGCCTCCTAGCATTGGGGAACTGGGGAGGCCACCTTCTAGCCAGGCAGAACTTACAGTGGTAGGAAGGGAACACCAATCTTCCTATGAAAACTTTGACCCAAGGTTTGCCCTGCCTGCAGGATGTACAGAGATAAGGATGAAGTGGATATTGAAGGGATATCCAACCAATGTCTGGCCCAACCTGGGACACACCTCATGGGAGAGAGCCAACCCCTGAAACCATTAATGATATTCTGCTATGTTTACAGACAGCCTAGCATACCTGTCCTCTGAGAGGGCCCACCTAGCAGCTGATCAGATCAGATGCTGAGACTAACAGCCAAGCATTAGGCAGAACTCTCAGGGAGTCCTACAGAAGAGTGGAGGGGAAAGATAGAAGGACTCAGAGGGGAGAAGAACACCATAAAAAAACCAACCACATGACATTGGCATAGAAACAGTCATGATGATCAATGGAATCCAAACAAAGACCCAGACATAAATCTACACACCTATGAACAATTTGGGTTTTTTTTTTCCTATTAAAAAAAAAGCCAGAAATGCACAATGTAAAAAAGAAAGCATCTTCAACAAATAGTGCTGGTCTAATTGAATGTCTGCATGTAGAAAAATGCAAATAGATTAATATTTATCACCCTGCACAAAATTCAATTCCACGAAGATCAAGGACCTTAACATAAAACCAGTTATACTGAACCTTAGAGATGAGAAAGTAGGAAATAACCTTTAATGCATTGACACAGGAGACAACCTCCTAAATAGAACACCAATAGCACAAGTACTAGTGCTATCAGCAACTAATAAATGGGACTTCATGAAACTGAATAGCAAATGAAGCCACCAATAGGACAAAACAGCAGCCTACAGAATAAGAAAAGATTTTCACCAAATCCCATCCAATAGAGGGTCAGTATCTTAAATGCATAAAGAACTCAAAAAAACTAAGCATCAACAAATCAAATAATCCAACTAAAAATGAGGTACAGGTCTAAACAGAGAATTCTCAATGGAGAAATCTCAAATGGCTAAGAAACAGTTTTAAAAACTGTTCGACATCCTTAGCCATGAGAAAAAATGCAAACCAACACTACTTTGAGATTCCATCTTACACCTGTCAGAATGGCTAAGATCAAAAACACAAGTGACAAAACATGCTGGTGAGGATATGGAGCAAGGGGAGCCCTCCTCCATTGCTGGGGGGAGTGCAAACTGTACAACCATATGGAAATCAATATGGAGTTTCCGCAGAAAACTGGGACTCTGTCTACCTCAAGATCCAGCTATCCTACTATATACCCAGATGATGTTCCACCCGACCACAAGGACACTTGCTCAACCGTGTTCACAGAAGCTTTACTCACAATAGAAAGAGACTGAAAATAACCTGGATGTTCCTCAAATAAAGAATGCATTTTAAAAAATGTGGTACATTTAAAAACAAAGCACAAAAACATCTAGAAAATCTCAGCTGTTTAAAAAAAATGACATCATAAAATAACAAATACCACTAATGTAGGAGAAAAAAACAGATATTGGACAAGTACCAGAAACATTTATTTTTCTACTTCATTAACCTAATCTTTGCCCCCAACATATTTTATTGGTCAGTGTTCAAGCTACATGTAAAATCATATATAATCTTGGGAGGCAACTGCTTTGATTTGCTGAGATACACACACACACACACACACACACACACACACACACTTTCTAGAGAGGACTACAGAAGTAGGCCATTCTGTAATTGTATCCATTTAGCAATATCCTTTCTTCTTAGATAACTAGAGCTAACAGCCTCTACCTAAATCATCATTTTCACAAAGAGACTTCTATGTCAGGAGAAAAGCTCAGAGTCACAGTTTCTATGGCACTAAGTGCCAAATGGGAGTAATGTGGTGGGTATTTCAAGCCATCTCAATAAGCCTTAGCAAGTTATAACAACAAAAAGTTTGTCTAAACCTACCCAGAACTAACCAACTTACTTACATCATTTCTTTTGTACACAAGGCTGCTATCCTGCCTTGAGAATTATTCAAAGAGTTTCTCTGATTTGGAGACATTGGATGGACTAGCTAGGAAAAAGACTAAAAGACTGTTCTAAAGACAATTCAGTGGCATCTTCCTTACCTCTGCTGCAAGCTCTCACCTGTCAATCCTCATGGTGGTGTCCATGCCATCACACAGTCTATCCATTCGTACAATAGCTATTTGTAAACCTAGGCCATAGTATCATCCTTAATTATTAAATGCCTTGATAGCTTCATCATATCTTTAATGTGTACATTTTTTTTAATTTTTCAGACTTTATTTATTCACTTTACATCCTGATTATAGCCCCCTCTCTCCTCTTCTCCTGGTCCCACCCTCCCTTCCTCTCTCGCCCATCCCCCTTCCCTACTGCTCAGAAAAGGGGGGTTTCCCCCTACCAATCTATCCCAGCCACTCAGTCTTTGATGTATACTTAAAGACCTAATGTCAAATCTAAGTTCCAGAATTTACAAGGTGTATTCTCCAAGTATTCCACTTCCCTAAGCTGGAGTTTGTGCATGGGTAAAATGAATATAAATAATAAATACTTCCCAGGATGGTTGTGTAAGTGGGGCAGTCCTGGCATAACGTTTGTTCTGTCCCTGACAACACTTTACATATTGTCTGAAGTATGATATACATAATAAGTGATAAATAACTGTCTACTCGACCAATGAACAAGTCAACATATAAAGGCCCCTACCGTATTACATTGCAAACAATCCTCATGACTTCTGAATTACCTCTTTAAAGATTTTACCTCCATGCCTCCTGTCTCCAGAACCAGTTCTTTAATACACATGTACAAATTTCAAATTTGAAAGCAAAATCTTAAGGTTTTAACAAATGCATTATCATTTTAATAGAAAAAGATTCTGTAAACAACATACAGGCATCATATATAATTAAGAGAAAGAATGATTAATCTGGCTACAGGAGGCTTAGTTTTCTGCTTCGAGTTTCCGATAGAACACATAGCGTAAAGACTGCTTAAGTCACACATTCATCTTAGACTTTGGAGCTGCTCTAACAAGCCCCCATAGACTGAGTGGCTGACAGATGCTCAAGATTTATTTTCTACAGTTTGGGGAGGCTGTGACATAAAAGACCAACAGATTTGCTGTTTGATGAAGACTACGTCCTGGTTCATTGGCAGCCATCTTTTCACTGTTCTAATGTTCTAATGTCAGAGAAAGCTCTTGGTATCTTTTTTATGAGGTCCCTAATCTCATGCACTTGAGCTTTACCCTATTAGCCAATTACCTAAGGGCCTCCACATAGCATCACACTGGGGATAATGATTCAACATATGGATTTGGAGAAATAAATTTTCAGTCTATGCAGTGTCCATAACAAAGTATTTAAAGACAATACATAATTCCTATGAATCAACATAAAACAAAAGTTAGAAAAAGAACAAAATTATATCATTTTCAGGAAAGTACATGGAATTGGAGACCAGCATGTTACAGGAAATAAGCCAGTCTCAGGGGAGACAAATACTGTTTTCTCCCACCTATGCAGTCTTGGTTTTTAAAACTAAAATAGGAAAGTAAAAGGAGATGAGAAAGAGGAAGGCGGTGAGCAGTCTGTAGAAGGAGATGACACAAGATAAGAGAGGAAGTGAGTGTGACCAAAGTGAATGGCATGCAGGTCTGAAAATGTCTTAGGAAAACTCCCTTTTCTTGCAATGTAGATATAATAACAGAAATGAAATTGGGGCTGTAAGGTGATTCGGACATGATCGGAGGTTATGCTACTCTTGTAAAGAACCTAGGTTTAGTTCCCAGCACCCACATCGGGCAGCTCACGGTGACCTATAACGCTAGCTCCAGTGAATAGGTATCACCTCCTGGACCCCACAGACACCTGCACTCACGTGCACAAACTAACAGTAAGACACACACAGACACACACACGCACAAACGCATACACACGCATGCGAACACACACTTTGAAAAAATAAAAATAAAGATTTAAATAAAAATCTTGTAGAGACTGGGCATGCAGTGGAGTGGTGCTTCACTTACCAGGCATGCACAAAGCCCTGGGTCCAACCTCCTTTGTGGTCGGGGACAGGAGGAGTAATGACTCCAAAACCCCATCCCTTTCTAAGATACTTAGCATTTGAGGACGGGAGAAGAACAATTCATCACATAGCACCCATCAAATGGGCAAGTATTTTAAGTCTGATAATGCCAATCCCATGTATCAAGAAGAAGGAACTAAATGATCTCTCATCTATTGCCCTGGGAATAGAAAGTGGCTTGCTTATAAAGTACACCAAGCCTAGTAAACCTGAAGACAGATGCCACAACCCAGTTCCTCTACAATTTTGCGTTTAATCTAGGGAAACTGCCAAAGGTTTCTCAGTAAGGTATCTTAGCACTCAGGAGGCTGAGTAAGGAAAAAGTTGAGTTTGAGGCCAACTCACAGAAAAAATAAAATAAAAACAAAACAAAACAAAAACAATGTGGAAACATCCTAAAAATCTATCAACATGGGGGTGAAGAAATAAACTGTAGAACAAGGTTTAATACTATGAAAGTAAGGTGCAACTCTGTGAACAGAAGCTACATGGGTCCAGAAGTAGGGATCTCATAATAGTGAACCATAAAAAGCAAATTACAAAAGAATAAATGCAGTATAATAAACATTTAAATGTAGCTTAAAATATGTTAAATAAAGCATATCTCGTTTATGGATTTTCATGTGTAATGACTGCATAATACACACTTAGCTACTTTTAAATCAATAAACATGTAATTCCTGAATATTAACAGTTTTGTCACTAAACCATTTACCAACAGAAATTTTTAATTAGGCGCAAGGGAATAGGCGCTGTTCTCCAGATCACACACAAGTTAATTAGGACACAACTATAAATGGCCGTGATAGCTTAATACAAAGAAGTTATTCCAGAGTCTTTAAAGTTTTTTTTTTCTCACTGTACATAAGAATAAAAACCAAATGTCAAGTTTAAATGCTACTTAAACTAGCCTTCATATATTTTTAAATCACACACAAACACTCACTCTGAAATGGGCAAAACAGAACTGCACAGCAGAAAGTGCTTCCGTTTCACTCAGATTGTAATGACCAGCTTCAGCAAGTTACTTATTCAGGCTATTTCCAGCTTGCTTTGTTCATCTGGGAGGTCTCACACACTTCAGCTTTCTCGCTTGTCAGGTTCTTAATTATATTCTGAGAAGGTTGTTACTGGTATTTGGCATCTACAGATAATATGTTGCTCCAAAAATGGTGTTTCTATGAGTAAACCCCCATCAATAAAGAAAAGCTGAAAAGTACCTCTGGGGCAAAATGGTAGACCTCTCCAGTGCACAGATAAATGACACAGAAATATCAGTTTCTAAATCCCTTCCACAAACAAAACACTATTTCACAACAGCTAAGGAAACAAGATGGTGGGTTGTGGTACCCAGGTGTAACACAGAAATAAGCAAAGACACCTGAGGAGGACAGGAAGCCTAGTCTGAGGGCACCCACAACCTCCCTACCACTACCCTACCCCTACCCCTCCCCAACCCACTCCTATGGCATCCTACCTTGGGCTCCAGGAAGAAAAACATTGATCAGCAGATACCCAAAGCTTTAGCCTCCAGGTTAGTAGCTGGCAACTGCCCCTCCAAGCCCCCTTCCCGTCCCAGCCAGGAACAGTCATGTGAATCAGACTGTCTAGCAAGACTGGATTAAAGAAGGTACAAAAATTTAGTTAGTAGAAATCAGTTCAGAAGATCTTTTGTTCAACATGATGATTATAGCTAATAGCAATGAGGAGGATTCTTGAAAATAGATTTTAAGTGCCCTCACCATAAACAATAATTTCAGAAAGTGCTGGCGGTGATAAAGGTATTTAGCTATGCCAGTTTTGTTTTTTCCTTTTCTGAACAGGAATGGAAGAGGAGTGGAATGGGAGGGGTGATTGGAGGGAAGGGGGGAGTGGAGAAACTGTGGTCAGGAAGTAATATATGAGAGAAGAAAGAATAAAAAAGTAATTTTGAAGAAGCATCTTCAGTCTTTGTAAGTCCAGATGGCTCTTTGCTCATGAGCTTTGGAGGTGAGGTGGATGTGAGAAGGACATACTGTGTCACCTCAATAATCTCTGACCAACACCGTCAATCCAGTCCTCTCTGCAGGCACTGATGAATGGATAGCAAGGCACCATAACTGGGGAGGCAGCATCGGCAGGATGCCAGGAATGGAAGCCCTTGGTAGCTGCACCTTCTGTGGTTTGGTTTAGCTAGTAATCCTCAAGAAGAAATGCCCTTTGAACCTGAAGAGCTTGTTACAATGGGTGACAAGCCATCATATGAGATTTGAAGGGGGGATTTCAGGGCCACTGCAACAAGATGGTGGACAGTTGCTACAACTCCTGACAGACAGGGCTCCTGCCCCTGCCGCACCAAGCTGCACGCTCAAGCGGACTCTGTCCTCAGCACGAGCCGTGGGATGTACCCTCACCAGGCTCTGCAGCGCATCCTGATGAGCATGCTGCCAGTACACAGCCGGGGGTCTGCTGGACAAACACGGCACATCACGTAACTTCTGCCAGACTTGCTACTGCCTGAGTGGCTTATCCATCAGCAGTGCATGATACAAGGTCATGGGTGTGCCTGGAAACGCTCTACAAGCCACTCGCCCCGTGTACAACACGGACCAGACTGGGTAATCCAGGCCACCCCACACTTTCTGCAGAAGCCAGTCCCAGGCTCTGAGGAGTTTGAAGATGAGGTATCCTCAGATCCTGCCACCAACTAAAGGACCTCACTGTTCTACTCAAGAGAGAGAGAACATAGCCATCAGCTCTGGGTTCTGCATACCCAACGGCATGATTTTTAAAATTATTCTCAAACCTGTCAAATAAAAACTTGGCACTTATGCGGTGGGGTCAGAGAGCAGTGCATGCTGGGAAGAAACAGCTTCTCCTGGGCACCTGGCAGTAGGGTCCACTATGCAGAAATGGAGGGTATCTGTGACTACCCCTCCTGGGATTCCCACCTGCACACCACCATTCAGTCAGACACCCTCTCAGGGGCCTAAATGTCAGCTCTATGCCAGCCAGGGTAGGGCTGTGGGTCCCGCCAACGTGAGCTCCCTGGAAAAGAGCACTGGGCTATGGCAGGGCATGCTTCAGGTTGTCTCCTTCACCTCAGTTATCTGCAAAGGGCAGAGGCTGGGAATGGAGGAGAAAGGCTGCCCCTCCCCCTGACATGGAGGAACTGAACCACACACCTTTCAGGCCATACCTGCTGCAAGCAAGGTTGGTTTTGTGCTAGGCATGATGACTTAGACCCAGGTAACCAATGAGGAGTGGAAAACCAACCCCAGCTCAACTCTGTGCCAGAGGAAGCAGCGTCTCCCGGTGCCCAGTCCCCACCTCTCTCGCCTGTACAGGAGGGAGAGGCCCTCCTCAAGCAGACCTGAAGCCCAGGATCCTGTTTCCTTCTCTCTCCCCAACCACCCCACGGCCCAAGACAGCATTGTCTTTCCTCATCCAGAGTACGAGGCTTTCACCTTAACGAACAACTCAGGATTTAATCGTCCTGCTCACTCCAGACTCACTAAAACAGAAGCAAAAGCTAAGTACGCTGGCAGCAGTGGGACAGTTAGCCTTGGGAGGTAGGGCAAGCTCTGCCACCGCACTGGGTCCTGGTGCTGCTTCTGCTGCGGAGGCACCGGCCCTCTCATAGTCAGTAGGATGCTGAATTTGGTCATCTGTCCACTGCTACAGTCCCAGCAAACTGTGGCACACTGTCCCAGCCTTCACGTGAGCAGGCAGGCAGGAGCTTGCAGACACAGCATGAGGCTCTTCTCCAAACCACTGGCGATTTGCTGCCTCTAATTCCCAATCTGTTGTATGAGGCTATGCATTG